>NW_008752420.1:8525-17971 GCF_000715545.1 Opisthorchis viverrini | reverse complement strand
GAATGGCAAAACACAGTCAGGAACAGTCGATTCATCGTCTGCTTTCGAATCTAGCACGTGTGCAACTGTTCATTTCAATTGACTTGACTGATGGTTAAACTGATTCTTCGGCTTCGCTTTGAAGGATAAAAGTTTGATCTAAGGTGGTTGGGTTCCCGAATGGGCGTGCTACTTGGTCTGTTCGCCGAGGTTGGTAGTTGGATCTCAAACGTTTCATCATCGATTGGGGTGCCCTCGTGCATACAGAGTACCTTCGTCGAACGAAGCGTCAAGCGCCGGAATGTGAATGTCGCACCCGACAAACCAAACGGCATCCGTCCAAATTGATACTGATTGCCCCCATCAATGAACGATTTTCCTCCCTATCCTCTGGCTTGATAGGCAGTTGCCTCGAATACCATGAAATATCGGGAATGCTGGAGGGAATCAAAAATCTCCGCAACCGTGGGGACAGCTACAACCCGATTCCCGGTCAGTTCGTCCAAACGCCGGAAATCCACGCAGAACCGGTGATTTCCGTTCGTTTTTCTTACAAGCACAACCGAGGAGTTGTACGCACTTTGATTTCTTCGATTATGCCATTGGACTTGTCTATGAACTTCATCCCATAGATGTATTGGCAGTGGACGGAGGCCGTATGGTCGAACTCATGCTGCACGGACATGTCACCCAGACGCATTGGGTGCATTGACAATCCGTCAATCTTCAGTCGGTATTTACCCACTGCGCTGACGGCTAAGGCACACGGCTCGCGATCATATTCGCTCACTCTAACCTCGGCGACACCCTTCTCCTGTATCATTCAGGCACAGCTCCCTCTTCCATCTATCTCGATGACGGCCTGTATCGTAACGTGCATCACGACACTGGTCGCAAGGCATCCGGGAAAAGAGGAGTAATCCAAAGTTATACTCCGCATAGGTGGTCGGGTATGGTTATGTTGACTCATCCAATGGCCGCGCATGCCACATTTGTAGCATTTGCTCAATCAAGCGCGGCTGTACGATTCTGTACTGATGTCTGAAAACGGTCCGCCTTGCTGGTCCACTCTAGTCTACAGGTCATCTGCTGGTGAATCATCCCTCTTCTCCTGTGACTGTAACCAGGCCAGTCGCGCCTCGGCCAATTTCCGTGCCAGATGCACCAGCCCATTCACATTCAACCTGTCAATAGTTCTCACCAACCGCAGCTGGGCAACAAGCGTCGGCTGCACACCTTCGACCAAATGGTCAGACAGCAACTAGTGGCGAGACACTGCATCCAGTCCCGGTGAGGCCCGTTGGTTACCATCCCCTCAACGTTTATCTTTGACCACTTTACCAGAGTTTGGTTACCACCCCATCAACGTTTATCCTCAACCGCTTTCACAGTCCGATTACTATCTCATTAATGTTTATCTTCATCCACTCATATAATCTGTTCAACGCATGCACACCCGCTGTTTCATTCCTGTGCGCATTATGACGAACATGCGCCCCACGACTAACCAAGAGTGTTGGAATCTTATCCTAAGACAAACAATGCAAGCGCATCCTCACTCACAACATAAACATATATATATATATATATATATATATATATATATATATATATGCGGAACAACGATCCCACAGCCCGACGCTCGTCAGTTCACACAGCGCCTTGACCAGACCATTTCAAGCCGACGCACGACTCACTGTGCAGGAAAAGTCTGGGCTCGAAATCGTTTTGGATTAAACGACAAAGAACAGGCCAGATTTCAACACACTCGGTCAAGACCCCATTCAATTCAACGGCGTCCCACAAACATTGGCCGCATCGGCTACAACTTATCAAACGAAGAACTCGATAAGTCTCATACTTCTTTTGTCCATTATTCAGTTGTAATTTGTGTCTCTGGTAGCCACTATACATAACTGTTTACTGTTAGTGCTATTTCACCTTCTGATATTACTTCGAGTAAAAAAGACAATAGCACCTACAGGCCCAATTCAACGACTGCTGCAGACCGGCGAAGAACACAGTTGGGTCACATCCATGTCCCATTCTGGCCGAATTGAACCACCTCATGGCCTCCTGGCGGTCAGCCAGTGTGTAAAACTCCACTGCAAGGTAATCGTTCTTGGCCGCCCAGTCCATATTCCTAGGGTCTCTTCTGGCCGAATCCAAGGCTCAACCCCCGATAAGGGTTCTTCAATGCCACCAACTTACGCCGGTCGGTGTCCAGTCCTTCTGACCCAACAACATCCTCGAAATTCTCCGGGAAAGTTCACAAATTCCCACCCTCAAAAGGCTGTGGTCATGGGATCTTCATCCGTACCCTCTCGACGGCACCAACTGAAGGGAGGAAGAAGGCTTTTCACCGCAAAGCCGTTTATTAGCAAACACCAAATAATCAGTTGCAAACTATTTGACAGGAAAGTAAACGTCTCATATGCACATAGTTTAAAACACTGAACACTCACGCACCCTTTTTACCCTTCGTGGATATTCACTGTCTATAAGACAATCGTAAACAAACGCTGTGGAGCAGTTTTACAAGTTCCTTACTAACGCTCGCCTTTCAGTAAACGCGGCGCGGAGCTTCGGGAAATCCACAGATTTTCCGCACGCCTCATCTGTAGTAACCGCCGTCCCACTATCAGGGAGTTTTATCTCGGTGGGAAATTCCGTTCTGTGGATGTGTCGCCAGCGAAATCATATTTCGGTTAGTTAATTCCAGGTACTGCCGATTAATTGTATCTCTTCAACATCGGATCACTGCGCTGCTAGTTTTTTTCAATGTGCAATCAAGTCTCGTTTTATCGGATAGACCATCAGTCAGCAGACAACATGCGTTGCAATTGGGGACGACTGATCAGGATTAACGACAGATCTGTCATTCAGTTTGGTTTAAATGTAGCTCAGCTGCAGTCCGTTCCAACGACACCATTGCATATGGATTCGCAAAACTGTCGCTGGATAGAACACTTTAGACCCCAACTTCGCACTAAATCTAGAATCAACTTTCTATGAATGAACAGGGAGTACAATCTCCACTGTAACACTAACGTTCACCATGTAGATACCTTTGGACTGTTCTATAGAACACCTACACAACCTGCTAACTAATAGTGCGTGCCAACCGGGAGCCGGCTGGCTGCAACTGGACGAGTTGATGATCGTGCTCTCCGTATTTCGTGAAGCATCTCCATTGGATTGGTGTACCTTGATACTAATCCCGAAGCACAGAAAATGTAGTGGCTTGTGAGAACTACCTGCGTCCGTTACAATCGACCATATTACTGCCACGCGAATGAGTCATTTAGATGTCAGGGAAACCTCTGTCCAGAAAGAGGTTGTATTTTGGGACACTGGTACAACATTCGCTATACAGATACCGCCTTCCTCATCAGCCTCGCGAGGCGTCAGATTCAGTCAAAACTTGAAAACAATAGGAAAGCGTTGGTTCTCACCAGAACCAATCGGCTTTTCAAGCACGAAATCCTTTATAAAGTTTGTGGAAGGGAAAATCAGGCGTTCGTTTTGATTCAGGTATCCAACAGTTTACTCGCTATCCCATAAGCAATGTAATTTTCTGATCGACTGGAAAGGGGCGCGTACCCTCAGTAGTTGACCGAGAGTAGGGTTAAGACTTGCTGTGCATGTTGCCGATATTGATTACTATGGCTGTGCAAATTTAGATAGCAGTCAATTAGTCCCACAGAAGTCGATTTAAACGGAAATTCTGTTCTTCGGGAATTAGGCCTTGAAATTACTTGTGATTCACTCACTATGAAATACTTTGGGACATCTTCATAATACTTCACGGATTATCTCACGATATCTTGATGTTATTTTGTGACCTAATACGCAGTTAACAATGTCCATGAAAACTTGGTTAGATTTGGGAGAAATTTGCCAAAATTAGCCACATAAACGAGCATTTCTCCGAACCATTATTTCAGAGCAGTCACCACTGTTGTCGACTTGACTACAGACTGCTTACGGTATTTGGGCAGCTGAATGGTGAAGTCAATTTTAGTAGGGGTTTGTTGGGAAAACCCATCGAAAACATCATGCCAAATCTTCTGGTGCTTCCATTTCAACGATGTGTCACTGGTATTCGAGCCAAAAATGGCCAAACGAATGTTCCGTTGTACATAGCAAGCATTCGCAGACGGTTTATGCCAAACTGACCAGATTTGTCGAGACCCCGAGTAGGAATTCAATGATCACGTGGTAATCGTTCAGCTTTCGCTCAGTTGCGCGTCTCATCATAGGGAGCCTCAAGCCAGTGCTGACTTGGTAGTAACCAAATTTTCAGCGTGGTGTAATCGTACTTGTGGTAGTGGCATTCGAAAGCTTACCTGTTTAAAGGAATTGATCAGCTCAAAGGCACAGTAGCATGCTCAGCCCATTCGGGAACCCAATTACCTTAGATCAAGCATTTATCCTCCACAACGGAGGTGAAAATTCAGTCTAACCATCAGTCAATTGAAGCGAAACAAACGGTTGCATACGAGCTAGTTTTGAAGCAGACGATGAATTGACTGTTCCTGACTGTGATTTGTCATTGTTCGCCGGTACCATGTCGTGCGTTCGGTGACGTGTTTAACATGATCAATAGTTTCCAGCTCCTAAGCGGGAGGATGGAATCCAACGAACCCTATTCGCGTGATCTTTCTCACAGCATCCATTATGGTTGTGGAATTCCGTGAAACGACCCTGAAAGGAAGGTTGAGGGGCTTCGTAGATGTTCATGATCAATACTTTCGATGCACTTTGACACAAACACTTGAGATACGTTCAAACAAGCCAGCGGGAGCGTTTCACCAGCGTCCTAACCTACATTTTGATTGAAACCGTGATATTGTTGACTGACATTCTACTGAATTTCAATGAGGTTCGTTGTGAAGGATGGAGCCTACCAGTTGATGTACCTTCCCAATATGTGTGGTATCATCCACCGCCACTCATACGAGCGAAACTCCAAGCGCGTTTATGTCTCTTTTTGTCAGGCTGATGATTACACAGAGAATTCTTCATTTCAACAGCAAATTTCAGCTCATGCCATGCCAAAAAGTCACATGAATCAACCTTGAAAACCAGCTTAGAACATGTGGTGCGCAACTACCACAAGATGGAAGCAGATGGTCGGGTAAATTAAACATACTCACGATTTTTTTTCGAAGCAGTGCAGTGGATTTACGTTGTTCTTGGCGAATCATAGACCGGTCACTCTTGATATCAATGTGTCGCCCAAAAGACTGCGACCGCTAATTCTATTGTGCTGAGCGTCGCATTATCCAACATAAAAACCCAAGTTTGATGCGCATTTAATGCACCAGGTAGCTCTCAGGACGAAAGGCAATGTGGAAAAGGCCTTGAGTCTACCGACACGGTTCAGTGCAAGTGTATGCATGGTACAACATCCTGAAAACCCCAGTCAGCCATTCATTCCGTGGTACTTTGTAACTTGTGGCTTCTTTTCACGTTATAGTTCAGCTCTACGAACTAGAAATTGTAGAGCAAACTGGAGTCCCCAATCTGGTTTGAATGCCCAATGAACTGTCACACAGGACATACATGAAGCAGAAGTGGAGAAAAGTAATTCTGTTTTCATTCATCCACGCATTCAAGGGTGGGCATTTCATAACCAGAATGTGACTTGCATCGTTCTACCACCCAACTCGAAATTTCACGTGCAGTTTTTTGTCTCATGGAAACAATGCAGTCGAAGTTAAGCTGTCCAGATTTTAACAGATCTATGACATTCCTCACAAGCCGCTGAAAGCTGTGCATTTAAGTGTTTAAGTGTTGCTTGCCTAGAAGATGGAGCAGTCAGGCATCCTGTCCATAGATTGAAGCTGGTTTTGCTCGCAATCCATCCGCCATCGGCACTTAAGATTTGTAAAACGGGATGCGTGCAAACTTGGTTCATTCTATTTGGGCATGCGAACATGGACCTATCCAAATCACCATGTGACTTCGTAAGAACAGTTTCAATGATGGGACGTCACAATTTTGCCTTTGACCACCTGGAGGAGTTGGGAGCAATCAGATGTTTTACTCTAGCTCCGAATTTAATTTCCATTTGTTCAAAATCACCAATCAAATCAGCATTTGGACGACTGTTTGGGAGAGAACAGCCTGTAGGTACAATGATGAGGGGCATAATAAAGTCTCAAAGTCCTTTGTCTGAACTGAGGCAAACAAAACGACTGCGTTTTCTGACGTGTGGACACAGTAAACCGACAACGATTCCGCTGTGCTATGCTCTGCTCGAGCATCGATCCGTGTACTACTAACCAGCTGGGTCTGCAAAATGTCCGTAATTTGGTGAGGACTGAAATGTTGAGATAACTGAGCGTCCTTCAGTTCAGAGACAATTTAGATATGCAGGCCGGAAATCGGTTTGGGACTTTGGAGTAAATTCCGAATTTGAGGGGTATTGGAAATTCCGAAACGCACTGTCGTGAAGGTCAGCTGACGCAGTGAATGTTGACCACAAGTCTGTATTGAAACGATGGTGCCTAATATTGGGGTGTGTTCGTGGCTTGGGCTGGCACAGTGACGTCCCGTCCAATGTGTACGCACTCGACTGTGTCAGCCGCATTGGGTGCGAGGTGCACTCACTGCACTTAATGTGAAATCACAATGAAGGTCACATACGGACATTCCTACTTGACAGTTGCACAAATACGACTTGACCTGAGGTGGGTCAAAGTGATGCACCTGGCCTCCGCGGTAGGTGCTAGCACCATAAACGAAACGGATGGAGAATATTAGGTGTGATTTCACAGATCTGACCATGCGAACTGACTGAAAAATGTGACTAAGCAGAGTTGAGCCACTATCTCATACTACCTTATACATGCATACATACATACATACATACATACATACAAACATACATACATACATACATACATACAAACATACATACATACATACATACATACAAACATACATACATACATACATACATACAAACATACATACATACATACATACATACAAACATACATACATACATACATACATACAAACATACATACATACATACATACATACAAACATACATACATACATACATACATACAAACATACATACATACATACATACATACAAACATACATACATACATACATACATACAAACATACATACATACATACATACATACAAACATACATACATACATACATACATACAAACATACATACATACATACATACATACAAACATACATACATACATACATACATACAAACATACATACATACATACATACATACAAACATACATACATACATACATACATACAAACATACATACATACATACATACATACAAACATACATACATACATACATACATACAAACATACATACATACATACATACATACAAACATACATACATACATACATACATACAAACATACATACATACATACATACATACAAACATACATACATACATACATACATACAAACATACATACATACATACATACATACAAACATACATACATACATACATACATACAAACATACATACATACATACATACATACAAACATACATACATACATACATACATACAAACATACATACATACATACATACATACAAACATACATACATACATACAGCTTTCTCTCGTTCTGGCCCTCTCCTTGTCTCAACCTAGTGTTTCTGCGTCCACCTCATGAATTTCATAGACACGTGCAATCATCCAACATCTCGAAGAAAATAATAGGTGGCTATTTCTTGGAAATTTCGTAATCCATCGAGCAGTCTAACTCACCATATCGAATTCCCCGTAATTGCCTGACGTCGAAAGTGGCTTCTTTGCTAGTTAAGCCCATCAACGCAAGAGGATTCTCGACAACGATTGCGGCGTTGCAGGCAGTGCAGTGGTACAAATCAGCCAGTCTAGGTTTTCCTCACGATCACTAGTCACATTCAGGCAAGTCTAACGCTGAACTCACGCACTGCAAGCAGTTCCGCTCCATACATTCCCAGTCCATGGGATACCGCACATCCCCACGGATTCCTATGAAACTACTCACAAGGCCCTCCGATGTGGAAACCGAATGTGATCCCCAATTGGGATGATACGGTGAGTTGTATGTACTGAATTCCACGGCGGTTTTTTATAGGCACTTCCCATATACGTGGATTCTTGTGACACGTAAACCTCTTCATGTTGGATTGAAGCGGCTGATGAATCTGGGAGTGGGTTGAGTTCTTGCCACGACTCCATTGCTTCGTCTTTAGGTTCACTAAATATCACATTCCATTCGGAAATCTTTATTTGCAGCCTGAAGGAGGTGATTGCCGAACGATCATACGAATGTTTATACTACATGCATTTGAAATTGTCCTTTCAATAGATGAGGGCTGTTCAACATGAAGAACAACTCCATTGAACTGTTTCAACTCACTGGGGCGAGTTTATTCCACGCGTAGACCGAAACTCACCATTCATCTGTTCGAAAAACGTGTGATATTTTGAGTCATGATTCTCCAGATCGTTTCAGATGGTGAACCTGTTTCGGCCGAACTTAGCCTCATCTCGGCTGCCGCTTATGATACTGTGAACTACAAGCGTGATGCACCGACCGTTGTCCTACTGAAGACAAAATCTGTCCCATGAGTGTCCCTGACTGTAAATGATCTATCAATCAAAATATCTCGTTTCTGACTATCCAGAAGGTATATTCATGCTTCCTTAGATATGGTGAAGTACCATAGAATTATCACTTTTTTCAAGTGATGAGCAAGAAACTTGAAGTTCTGGCTGGACCCTAGGTTCCTCACTGAATAACATGCCGTTACGTGGGATCCACATACCTGAGATGGACTCAGAATTGAGTGATGATCACAACTGCGTGCTCATTTGAACTGCTCTGATCATGCATTTTGTTTGTATTGTGTCAGTTTTGTAACATCGCATAGAACCATCAGGCGTTTGGTGAAAAAATCCACCGCTGAATGACACCATGCCTAAGCGTACTTGACTGATCTCGGAGGTATTGAATTTTCCAAAACCAGTGAAGTGCGTGAAACACCAAAACGACTGATGCCATTTCAGCCTCCCTGAGTTATTCCCCCTCAAGCTGCTGACATACGTATTCATCTTGAGGTGTTATTAACATACGTAAAATTGATTGCATCACCGCGTCATTCGGGCGCTTTTAGTCGTCCACCGTTGGACGCCGCGTGTAGTCTCGCATTCGATGTCCATGCTCCTCTCCAATAATGACAGAGGCTGAAGGTTAGTATGAAAGTTGTGGAACCTCTTTCCAGTGTAGCCTGTTGGCTCCTTTATATTCGAAGAACATCCAGAAAATTGCAACAGGACGCTTGACACAAATGAAGTCATGCGCGGTTTCTTGACAATGTTCTACACATCGGTTCTCGTACAGCGTACTCCTTCACCTGATGTGCGTGTCTTGAGTGTGTTAGGGCTTCCTGT
>NW_008752420.1:0-7300 GCF_000715545.1 Opisthorchis viverrini | reverse complement strand
ACTTCAACTATACAAAAATTCGAATGCCTTAGCTTTCAGGAAGTTGTGCACGAGGACTTCGTTTAATCTAAAATCCGAGGATGGTAAAGCGGGTGGACTTGATCGTGCGCGCCTTGCAAAACCACACTCAACTCACGTTCACTGGTTCATCCCATAAATCACCTCGTACGGTTGGCCGTTTTCTGCTTCTACAGTTTCCCCAATCACTTCAGACAAACAAACAGAGTACCTGCTTTCAACGAAATGCATATATTTGTGAGCGAAATGACGACAAATCACTGGGATAGAAAGTAGAAACGAGTTTTGGAAAAGATTTGGGAAAAGATATGGAAAGAAGGTTTATTTATTCGTTTATTTAAATGCCCGAAATTCTATACACATGGGACAGCAATCGAACGAATATCATTAGACGCCCTCACAAATGTGGATTACTGACTTATCGCAACATATCATCTTGTACAGCTTAACCCCGTTGTACCTCGTTGTATATGGGCCGCTACCATCGTCCAACTGACAGGCACTATGCTCTGGCTACAAGGGCAAGTAAGGTACATAGATTGTTCATGGAAGCACCTCAATTTATGGCATCTGAGTAAATGAACAAATGCGATTGAGAATAAATAGACTGAAATCGAAGGTTTTCTTGCCCTACGGTGATGAGAGTAATCCGTGTCTGCTCGCTGTGCAAGCAAATGATGTATTGGCGAAATGGAGAAGTAATGGTGCGGATAAAATCAACTCACGAACCAATTGAATCCAAAGCAATTCGGTTGTGATTTACATTGCTTTGCACAGAACTGCATCTCTACATGGACGACCCAGTTCGTGCGAACCAATGCGCTTGTACTCTGCATTTCCCACCGTAGTCCACCCAGGTTACACCGACCTCGGTATTGATTCTCGGATGGGATAGGTTCGCAAGACTGAGTAGACCTGAACAGACCATCGGCAGAAGAAGCAGATACGAAAAATGCATCAATTTATGGGTGGTCATCTCACTGCCAGATTGCGAAGCGAACCGGCTGGTGGTCACTAGTCATCTGTGTATAAGGTGTCGAAACTTCAACCGCATTGGACGGCGAAGTAAGCAGCGTTTGATTGGTTCGGATGACATGATTGTTCGTACCGGCAGAACGTACGCGCCTGATTGGTCCAATTGGATTATGATGATGATGAGGCACGAGAAAGTAGTCTCAGATATTGACAAGTAAACACTGGATATTTTGTTGTCAACAATACTACGAAATTCGCCGAAGCAGATACAGTACATTCGATTCTGCGGCACATTCAATCCATCCAGAATCAATAAAATCACCTCAGAAACAAAAATTCACTTATAATTGTATTTTCCTTTCCTGAATTTCTACTAAATGTGAGCTTGAGTGTGGTGAAGCAACCAGATTTCTGAAAACCCGACCGTCAATGCGGTTCAGTGAACCACCGAGGCAAGTAGATACATGTTCGTACTTGGTGCTCGGGCATGCACCTAGCTTTCAGATCGGGAAGCTGAGATTCCGATCAACCATGCCAAGTGTGGAATCATTGACCACGTTTCGTGGTACTGAGCGCTAAGTACACAATACGGACTCTGCTGCGTCGCGATGGCTACTCCAAGACTTGGTCATCAAGTCCGCTATATTGTGTACCTCCATAGACGTAGCTGACTGAAACGTCCTTATGCAGACGTAGTCATCCAAGAATAGACTGATGGAATTGCCTAATATTTTGGGCGCGTTTCGGTGGCTTCGGTAGAGCGAAAGCGAATACGGCAATCTCGGTATGGCGCAGTTAGTTGTGAGATCCATTTATTGCTCCGGACTCAACGGGACACGCATCAAATCATCGAGCAGTTTAAGCAGCTGCTATCAATAGATTCACACTCATTTATTCTTGAAACTACGGGAGATAATGAGACATTTCACGCGATCCAGTTTTCAGGGTGGATCCGCTCTCGGCTGGCCAGCATACGGTACACTACTGACGATGGTGTTGTGAGACAAGATTCTACGTGTATGAAAATACCTTGGTGGCTTGGACACCCAGAAATGACTGGACTTGCTCCGGAGTGGTAAAGTGAGACGTCGGCCCTCGAACAAGTGCCAGAAGTTCAACACTAGCAAGCGAACTGCCTAAACGATGTTCCAATTGTTACTTGGCGCAAAACGGTTTGTTTAAATCAGAGGCGCGGGCGAGCTGACTTAGTAGTGTGAGCGCGAATTCGCTGACTAGAGGGCCCAGACCTCTGCCATTCGATTTCCCCGGTCGAGATTTGGGCAACCTGGCAGTATCCCAGCCCTCATGCTGCTTTCTGATGTCATGGCAGCTACGCAGTGAAAGGTTTTCGCAGCCGCACGTAAATCGTAGATTATCTACATCGGCTTCTGACAAATGGGCCGCTGTTTGACCGACTGTTCGGTCAAGGCTGTCAGATGACGATTCGTCCAATTGCGCGGTTTGCTTGTCTCAAGATGGATTTAATTGTAAACCAGGTGAACTCAAATTGAAATCATTTTGACAACTACACTCGTTTGGGAGATTTCTGTCATGTTACGTTAGTGGCTAAACTTCGCTTAATGGACATCTTCAGTCACTTCGGTTTACCGTGTCCACACCTCGGAAAACGCAGTCCTTTTGTTTGCCTCAATTCAGACAACGGGCTTTGACACTTTATCATGCCCATCATCATTTCTCTCCCAAGCGGTCCCCGAAACGCTGATTTGCTTGGTGACTTTGAACAGAGCTAGAATAAAACATCCGATTGCTCCCAATTCCTCCAGGTGGTCAAAGGCAAAATTGTGACGTCCCATCATTGAAACTGTTCTTACGAAGTCACATGGTGATTTGGATAGGTCCATGTTCGCATGCCCAAATAGAATGAACCAAGTTTGCACGCATCCCGTTCTACAAATGTGAAATGCACTTGGCGGATGAAGTTCGATCACAACTAGCCTCAATTTATGGACAGGATACCTGACTCTTCCGGTAAAATTCCTTGTGTGGTGACGCACAACTCGGGGAAGCTGATCAATTTTCACGTGACCGTTGCCCCACGGAGTCTTGACATATCTGGCCAATTTGGCGTAAACCGTCTGTCATTTCTTGCTATGTACAACGAAACATCCGTTTTCGCCATTGTCGACTTGAATAACATTCACACACCGTTGACATGGATGTACCAGAGAATATGGCATGACGTTTCGGATGGGTTTTCCTGGCACTCCTTACTAAAATTGACTTCATCATTCCGATACGCAAATATCAGAAGTAGTCTGTGGTCATTTCGACAACAGCGGAGACTGTTCTGAAATTGTGGTCTTGAGAAATGCTCTTTTTTGTGGCTTATTTAGGCAAATTTCGCCAACATTTGATTGACGTTTCACGTTCCCAGCCAACTTGGAACAGATGCATGCCCCATAAAACGATGTGCCTTCAGAATGTCGGATTGTTACTGCAAAATGGCAGTTGGGCTTATCAGAAGGTTGATATTTGGTGAACCTCACGAGTGAGAAGAACAAAACGCCATGCGCTATAATCTGTATCCTTTGGAAAGCACAAAATGGTATGCCTAACATGGACGTGACACCATTAGGGGATGCAGACATCTGAAAACTGATAAGAAGTGATTTCTTGTCGTCTATAAGTGAGCGGTTTCTCCATCGTGGACAAACGCCGGGGATTGGTTTATCAGTCAGAAACCATCGATCAACGCAAGACATTTGCACCGCTGAAGACACCAAACTGCGGTACTGTTTCAAGAATCAAATTCAAGTAAGAGAATACTGAAGACACCGAAAGTACTAGCGGTGTCCCAAGGAGCATCTCCTCTGCTGGTGCAATACGTGTGAGCAAGGCGAACGAACAAACCCAACTCATCAGCCCCACCGACCCCACTGCTATCGTATTTGGTCTGGCAATACGGGCTCTTCAGGATACGATGGCATATCACAACTGATCGCAAAGGCCGGGTTCTTACAGGTTTTGAATCGGCTTCCTCAAGTCAGCCAATGAGCGTGAAAGGATAGATAACGACTCAGTTATCAGTGGTCGTCTTGCCGTGGGTCTTCCAACATGGTAATCACTGAGGTGAGGACGCCGTAAGTTCCATATTCACAAGATCACGTATTGCCTATTCAGTAAGAATGCCACCAGCGACCCTGGTTTCCGTCTTCTCATGCAAGTATACGTCTCACAATAGGCAGTCTAAACAGGGGACTCTGGACTAAAGAGGGGTCAGAATGGGCTCAAATCGGAGTTCGGACTGTGAAACGCCAGAAACCAACTTGACCTCCTTCGCAAAATAAAGTCAGACTGACTGCCAAGAAGAATGCTCTCCAATACAAAGATCCTTGTCACAGAGACTGTCAACAACTAAACGTATTTAAAACCAAGATAGGGCCTGATGTGTGCTCATCAGGCATTTGATGTTCTCTACTGTGAACATTTCCACTTGTGTCAACAAACCGGGTTGCTCACCGAATGAACTGATCTCCACGTTTGTCACCTGTAAGTTATTAGTGCACAGGTGATGACGATCATAATACAAATCAGAAGGTGTATGCACTAATAAAAGTTTCTACTGTGGTTGACAGTGGTGGTTGCAACACGTATAAAAATAAATGCAATGCGAAAATGGGAGCGAGTCAAAAGAGAACTTATCGTATTTGAGAGTCCCTTGGTGAAAGTCCGGACGACGGGAACGTTTTCCTCCGCAGTGCGACTGCTACACGTGTTCCATAATCGTCCGTGAACTTGTGGAGAGGCTGGCTTCCTACTCCCTGCGCGCGTGCGAGTCTGCGTGCTGACTGCGTTTGGTTTCCCTATATGTAGGTCCGTTTGCGCGTACGTGGGCGCGTCAGAACGTGAGTGGTTGGTACGCTCTATAGACGGTGCAGACAATCGACGTCTGATGAGTCACCTTAACGTGACGTGGTTCGCGAGTATGAAAAAGGACAAGTCGCGTTATCTAGTGACCGATTGTGAGCTGAACAGTCAGGTATGTCGGTGACTGGGATGCTACAAGGTCTAAAGTCATTCGACCAGCTTAACTTCAGCAGTTGCGCCGTAGCCACAAATCTGCCACGAATGGCGAGTCTTAGTGATGAAGCGATCACGGGTAGAACATCAGTACAACAAACTCAAAGACAACTCACCTTGGGAGTCAGCCTCGAGTAATCCAGGACTTCTCACACTCTTGACAGAATCACGAAGTACACCCAGTCCAGGCGTCGAATGGCGGTTTGAAACAATGGGTCGCTGAAATCGTTTAGCAAAGTCAATTCCGTGAGGACCAAAAAACCAACCATTTTTCACCACTATCAGTTCTCCGCCTGTCCTACCTGGTTATCACACTGGTTGTTCACATTATCGCTGTTCCACTGAATCAGTTGACTGCGAGTCACGAAGCCGAGTTCAGTCCATTTGTGAAATCCATGCGTACAATTTGTCCTAATGCTTAGTCATATATCGAACCCTGGTATTTTTTTGAGCTAACGCCATGAAACTTTCAAATACTTGTTTTAATCTTGCTGTCAAGCATCGCGTCATCGCCACTATGTTCCTCCTTCGAGCGCGTGATCAAATCTCATCGGAAGTAGGGCAAACTATCAACTCAAAGATGGCGTTCAACAGTAGGGCAACGTGATACGGTTAATACCAAACACGTACGGCGTTTTTTAAGGGCATACAAACAAGTATACAAGACAACTCTGTGTTTGCGCGCCAATATTGTGCAGTCAGAAGAATCAACTGAAAAAAGAGAAATCCCCAGTTGAATTGCTACTGCAAATGCATGACTAAAATAAGATCTATCCACCTATTCTTGAATCCCACACTTGCGACCACAATAATATCTAGCTTTCGCGCAAAATCCTTTCAGATTCGGTGTGCATCCTCTTGTTTTGTCACCTCAGATGACGTTTGCCAACCAGAGGATTTAATGAGCTTGGCTTATCTGAAACTATAATCTCACGCAATTTTTCAGTTTGTCCAAAATGATTGTGAACCCCATATGGGCAAGTTCGAGAGGTTGGTTTGACGGACATTTGAGCATATTCAATAACGCCACCAAGAATCAGTGGCGTGACAGAAACGCAGTGGCCAAAGGGGAACCAGTGACCTCTCTTTGTATATGTCAAGAATATTGTTCAGAATCGGTGGTGTGGCTAAACATAAAATCTTGGCATATTCCGGCGCATTGCTCGTCAAGTTGCCAGGCGAACAACGCCGGATGTGCTCAAGTTAGACTGATGAACAACATTGCTGAAAAATCGAATCCGGATGATACCAGAGTAACCGTGTACACTAGTGATGGAGCATGATAGCAGTCTGTTTCATTGTGTCCAATCTACACCCCGCATCTGATGAGAGCCTGAGTTTGTTACGGAAATCGTGGAACTGCCTGGCATTATTTTTGTACTATTGTGTAACAGTCAATGAATATTCTTTGAATGTTCAAGAAGACGCGTGAGAACTTCCCATTTTCAAAAAACTACAACACATTTGTGAAGTATGAGTGAAGGACAATCAATGGAATATACCAAAACGAAATTTGTTACAACATTGACTGCTATACAGTCACGTTACTTCTGGAGCTGTTTCTCTTAAAACAAAGACAACGTGCTCATGAGATATGTACTTTCCTGTCTGATGACTTGTAACTGCTTAGTTCGTGCTTGCTAATTAAGGATTTTGCAGCGAAAGGCTACCTTCCTTTTATCTGTGGAGCTAGGTACTGAAACTTGATATGGATTGGTCTGTACAAACGCTGTTACCCTGAGTACCCTATAGAACGTTCACCGGCTTGACTGCATTACAACGCCAGATTCCCAAGTCAAAACTGATTGTCATTTTCCACCCACCACAGTGTCAATGATGACCTGTTGTGTTCACTACTGCCTTACAGAGGAAGCAACGGAGCTCACAGTGAATTATGTCACTAGGTTTGACCGTTGTGTTCTGCACATACTAGTTAGTTAGAATAAAGGCGACGCACTTTGAATTAGAGTTCATCTAATCACACATATTCATTCACGTCGTGCCGGCGTTTATGCTTCACAGTACTCAAATCAAATCGCTGTCGACAAATTGGGTACGCCAAAATCTAGTACGGTATTATTTTTCCGTTACGCTGAAAAACTGAATACCTCGTATTACGGTGTCAAAGAATTTCGGTTCGCCAATCCGTTGCCTTATTTCTACTCTTACAGTGCGCTGATGAATTAAGAGTTGTTACACGTATATGCGTAATGTACTACTCACTGTTACACTTCTTATTAGAAAGAAAATTGCTACTTCCTATGTG
>NW_008752419.1:57147-58168 GCF_000715545.1 Opisthorchis viverrini | reverse complement strand
TCAATGGGGTAGGCTGCGCTTACCATGACAGTCACCCCGGGCAATAAAACCGAAGCCGACTTGGACATCAACTTTTGCTTATCTATATCTTCCGGTGACATAAAATTTGCAACGCAAACTTACTCGCTCGGTGGACGGCAGAAAGGAAGAAACTGTTATTTTTCCTTGTTACCTTAACGCCTGAGAATAGCGGATAGAAATCGGATTGAAAATCATTTCCCCATGCTTATTCACAGGATCAAACATTGTGTACTTTCTCGACGTATCAGTTGGCACATCCTTTGCCGATTGACAGCCGCAGGAAAATGGGATACCATATTGCACCAATGGGATACCATATTGCACCACTGATGTAACGGGGGATAATACTGATGAGGCATGCGGTTATTATGCCTCCTCGTAACTGTGCTTTGCCTCTATTGGAAAGAGAAATTTGGCACTGGTTTACATATGAGTGATAGCCAATAAATATCCAGAATGGGTCAAAAAGATACCTTCAAAATGAAATTGCATATTCGTTCTTTATAAACAAGACACAAATGAGAGTCTTGCTTTCCTGTCCGATAGTCCATAAACGTTCAGTCGATGTTTTCTAATAAATAACTCCGCAGCAATGGCTTTCTCCTTTTCACTTGGTGCCGTGACCAGGATAAGGATGAAGGTCCCATGGCCACAGCCCTTTGAGGATGGGGATGTTTGGATCTTCCCGGACTACTTCGAGGGCGCGGAAGCTTTTGGACTGGAGACAGGCCGAGGTAGTTTGGCGGCGCTGAAGACTCTTCTCAGAGGCCAGTCGAAGGCAGCCATGGATGAGGCCAGAAGGACCCTTCCAGAGATGGACCGCGAAGCAAACACTTGCAGCGGAGTTCGACACACCGACCAACCGCCAAGAGGCTATGAGGCAGTCAAAGACGACTCAGATGGAATCAGGATGTGATCCGTCGCTGTTCTTTGCCAGGCTGCAGCAGTGGCTCGGTCGGGCCTTGCCGGAACTGGACCGAATTTTACGCCAGCATTTGCT
>NW_008752419.1:56257-57137 GCF_000715545.1 Opisthorchis viverrini | reverse complement strand
GCCTGAAACAATACGGCTGGCATACCATTACCAAGCACCATAACGCAGATCAGTTAAGCCAAGTAAAGCACTCCGGTGCCCACTGGTGCCAGCAAAACTTCGAATTGCTCTTAAGGCTGGCTGTTTATATTCATTTCGCGACGCGCAGACTGAATGCAGCTTCTCAAACGGCCCAGTGGGTTGGCTTGTAGTCCGCTAAGCCTCAGATAGTTACCAAGATCCAGGTTCGGTGCAACCTGCTCAGGACGGTGTGGTCATGGCGGCAAGATCTATCGTGAAGACTATCATGAACAGGACATTTTGGTGAGTAATTTGCACTCCTGCTGGATGAGACAAGATGGCATAATCATGTTACAAGGTAATTCGATCACCTACAAGTTGGGAATAAACGTTATTATTATTACTTTGCACTCCTTCTGGATGAGACATGATGGCATAAACATGTTACAAGGTAACTCGATCACCTAGGATACACCGTCTTTGAGGAGACGAAAGCATCTACTTTGACGTCTTTCATCAAGCCCGAATCAATCGCTATTCTGGAGCACCGAGCGGAAACTGACGATGAGTATGCCAGCACTAGTCAGCATTCTCATCATTGCCATGCGACGACTGATGTAACAAGAGGAAATCAACAACCGATGGGTAGTCATATACAGTGGGACTCACTCAGGCTGGGATTATAATCTGTATATTTGTGTCGCTTAGCTTTTCGTTAAAAACACTTATTAGTCACTAACCCAAACGATATTCAATAGGCGCGAAGCTTGAACCGTCTTGGCCGAAGTAATTCTACTCCCCCTGTAACGGTTATACTACTGGCGGGAAGGCTTGAAAGTAGTATGTTCTCTCGTAAATCCGCTTCACGTCTCTTGAACAG
>NW_008752419.1:50677-54305 GCF_000715545.1 Opisthorchis viverrini | reverse complement strand
GGCGACGACTGATGTAACAAGGGGAAATCAACAACCGATGGGTAGTCATATACAGTGGGACTCACTCAGGCTGGGATTATAATCTGTATATTTGTGTCGCTTAGCTTTTCGTTAAAAACACTTATTAGTCACTAACCCAAACGATATTCAATAGGCACGAAGCTTGAACCGTCTTGGCCGAAGTAATACTACTCCCCCTGTAACGGTTATACTATTGGTGGGAAGGCTTGAAAGTAGTATGTTCTCTCGTAAATCCGCTTCACGTCTCTTGAACAGTGAGGTCTATTATGAAATTTGTGGGGTCACTTTGTAGCATTTGCCTGGATTTGAGCAACAGTCAATGAAGATCCAGAAAATTTCAGATAGACGCACTCAAGGAGAAGATGTATATTCAGTTTTGTAAGCGAGGTGCATATGAGAGTTTTGCTTCCCTGCCCAATAATCTGTAATTGTTCAGTTGGTATTTTCTAATAATCAACTCCATAGCGAAGGCCTTCTTCCTTTCACCCTTTTTTGAATATTAGGGGTAAAACAAGTTTTCTGGACCGCGCTACTAGTGACATCGTTTTAGGATTTGTGGTAATGAGGCGAAACATGACAACATGAATTTAAGGAATTTAAGTTTGTGAGAGGAACCAACGTGTTTCCAATATTGAGGTTAACACAAGTTAAAAAATCCTATTTGAATTTTGCGGCCTAATTTGCACAACGTAGTAATTCTTAATTTGATGGATGTCCTAAAACCAAGGTTTAACCAGATTCATTTGAGGTCACGGGTAGAAAACCTCCTTATTAGTCAACAAAGTGGGCTTCGCTAGTTTGGTGTACTCTAATCTCTCATAAGGCAGCCAATCGAACTGGAAGGTATTCAGTGGTATTCAGTTCCGGTTAAAGAGCTCTAACAACCCTCAACTCCCAACGATTTTCCTTCACTAACACGAATGTGACCGTTTGCCCGCAACTCCTGATTCTTCTTGGCTAATCTAGGCCTAATAACTTTATGCTTCTATTTTCGGCCAGTTGTCTTATGATCCCTAAATATTAACACAGCTTTATTAGGATTTGTGGTGGCCAGTTGAAAGATGATGATGGTAGTATGTTGAGACCAGTTTACATGAACTCACAAATACTCTTTCCAATATTTCCCATCGGCTAAAACGTTGCTAACTGATTACTTGAGAAGACGCTTTTAAAAACTGAATCATTTCTAGTCAAGTCCGTACAATACCGTTATCACTTAGTCCACATAATCAGTTCTTTCAGTTGAGTCACATGAGAACCAACCCAGTGTGCAACTGAGCATGTTTGGCGTACTTTCGTCTAAAGTAAGACAAAATACTGACGAAAACAAATGATTTCGCCCAACTTCTATCCTTATTTAGAAGAAATCGGTCGTAGAGTGGAGCAAACTGCGTGGTCTGATCGCAGATTGTATGCCGAGTCACCATCTTGTCATCCGCCATGTTCACGGTCACATTGAACTGGGTCGTCGCAAAATAGCATCTGAAACAGGCAGTCCTCTCTACCTAGATACACCGACTTTCGTTTTGGTGTTTAGCTTAGTAGCTCAAAAAATGAATATGTTATGGTATCTGAACAAAACGTATCTGAAGAACACACAACCTGTGAAGAGTCTGAAGTTTCCATTCCGAGACGATCCGAAAGGTTGCGGTCAAGACCACCACTGGACTATAAACATCCACACTCTCATTCAAGGTGTGGCGGATGTGATGAACATGACTGCGACTCTATTCATTGCTCTATTACTATTATTATTATTCCCTTGTTTTAATATTCCATTTGCTGTGCATATTCATCAATTCGAATACATACATGCTGGTTGTTACGCTTCGCTGAATTCTGAATTTCTAGTTTGTCGGGTTGTACCGATATACGTACGAAACTCAATTCCCACAAACAAGTAATGGGTCGATGGAACACAGAAGTCATGTTACAGGCATTTTAACATCCAAAAGGTTCCATGAATTCGGCGACTGGTTACAAAAGGAAACCACCAACTCACGCACTTGTCTTCGCTGTACTACTTAAATCTTGAACGCCATTGTTTACATTGAGTAATTCGTTGAAAAACCGACTTTGTTGGTGTTTAACGTCGTTTTCAGCCTATGGGCATGTTTCCTCACCGAGAAAAAACGCGCTGCGATACCGTAAATCATGGCTTATTTTATGCATGCAAGAGAAATCGAATATCAAGATGTGAGGTTTCTTCGAGGCACAATAACTACAAGTATGTTTCCTTCAATAAATCAAATAATTTTATGGACGGCCCGTTTTGGCGATCCCTATTGAAAACTTTTTCAAGTCGAAAACTGTGAACTGCTTGCACATCAGGTTGTGCGCAAAAAGCCATCCGGGGAGAGAGGATGAGTAGCGAATCCCAGATCTGCTGACGGGATTCCGTTCGGTCCCTTTCCTAAAATACAGCATCAATAAAGAATGATATTTCATCAGACAATAATCGGTGGCAGTGGAACACAATTATTGAACAGTACAAGAAGCGCGTGAATAAAAGTAAGATTTTGACTGTATTTTGGATTAGGTTCCGACATCTCATGCATAGATCATGAATCATGCTTGGACAGAGTTATTCATCTAACTGTTTTTCCGCCAACTGGGCGTTGTTTAATTTTGACAAAGTCCTTATTTATTAGGTCGAATATGATGGCCATATCCGTGTGTCGGTATCATGGCATAGGGAGGGCATACCTCAAGGCACGACTAATCAGTTTATTCAACAAAATCGGCCATATGCACGAAGAAATCTGCTGTTCAAGAGTCATCAAACTATTGTTTTAACTGATCCATTAAGCAGACCCGCAAATGCCGGTCACGTCAAATGCATATTATTGTCAATGAAATCTGGATAAAAGATTGCAAAAATAGAAATTTCGCCTCTTCTAGTGCGCAATAACTGTGCAATAACAGGACACAGTAGCGTGGCTCTGAACACATCATCACTCTTTTTAGGGTATCAGGACAATCATCTTACGTTGTCTCATTGATTTGTCTCATGGATGTCCGAAACTGCCATTCTCGAAAAACAGGGACTGTTAAAGTAGACTGTGCTCTAAATCAAAGCCGACGCTGAATATTGGGCTGCTTTAAGCGGGCACAAAATCCGGTGTCCCAAGACAGTGCGGTGGCAATATTGTAAAGTGTAGACTTTTAAATCGGAATGGGTGCTGAGCCGCATTTTTTACGCAGCAACGAAACTCCAGCGCATAGCTCTGCGGAAATGCATAGCAAGGATAGGTAGCAGGGATAAGCTCACAACTCGGAATCGCAGGCCTTCAAGGGATCCTTTTTGTAAGCCAATACCTTGCACATCTACCTGTTTGGCCTAACGAGAAAGACAGCGAACTGATTTCGGTTTTATTGCTCGTCGATGTCTGTCCGAATTTTGGCTAGACAGACGTGGGTATCTTCATCCACTTGGACAAAAGGCGGCCAAATTGTATGTGACAATCAAAACTCCCCTTTAAATGGTGGCTTTTAGGAAGCGTCTGTAAGGCCAGAATGGAGGATGGTGCACAGAGACAAGGAGAGATTAGTAAACGGTCTAAACTGATGAGCCCCATAAAAGTCGAAACCGGTGGTGGGCTGTCGA
>NW_008752419.1:12100-43670 GCF_000715545.1 Opisthorchis viverrini | reverse complement strand
CCAAGCCGCATATTGGTGCTGCCAGACTCAAATTCATAAACGAAAACGTATGATGGTGAATTGGTTGTAAGGACAGGATCTGATGAAGATTGCTAGCACACGTGACTTGTTGAACTCAAAAAGCCAAATTCTAATGTGATTAGCAAACTGACCATAGCGTAATTAGATCAAACCAGGAGGTTTCGGTGTCTCCAACAATCCGATTTCACTGGTTCCGAACTCGAACTGACTGCATATGGTCCATCTGTGTCGGGACTAGTTAGAGGAAGTGAGACTTCGCGTTACTATACAAACTACAGATTTTTCCTAAGTAACTCACAGACCCTCCGCGGATGTTCTAGAGAGGTTCATAAAAGAATAAGACTAACACTCTTCACAACATGGAAATGGGTGCTCTACCAAATTCTGAATACTACCGGAGGAATGGACTTTCCTTAAGGGATACAATGCTCCCAATGCTAATCTACACGATGCGTGTTATCAAACGAGGTCATACAATCCAGATAGAAAGCATAACTTGTCTACTGCTTTTGACAACTAGTTCTCTCACTTTAAACCAGGCGCCCCTCGCAAAAAAAACCAACTCGAGATCTTTAAACAGATCTTTGTCTTGTTCAAGTTAGCACACCCGACCGCTCGTCGACACGCCAGTAGTTTTTTTTTACCGTACGCGTATTCATATATTGCACAACTTCGTCAATATCCACAGTCTCATCGGATAGCCCGAGACAATGCTAATGAAATTTGTTAATTAATTAATCAATCAATTACGCCACCATTTATTTGAACCATGACACACACAAAGAATAACCACAAAATTTGCCTCACCTGTTACATTTCCGGTCATTTCAGCATAACAGATTTTTTTCGTATCGTTACCGTAAGCTACAGGACGCCCAAGTTCTAGCACGCAAGTTCTCACGCGAGTATCGCCGTCCACGCAGCCAGAAATTAGAGCCACCATCTGCAATTAGCAAATTAAAGGAGTCGACTAGGCAGCATAAGCATGTCGCGTTCCATCCGCAGTGGTCAGTCACTCAGGCGTGAGCTCGGACGTTGTATCTCCAAGGATTCAAGAAACCAATATGCTATATCGACCAAGGATACTGTGTTGGCATTGTCGTAGCACATACTACGTATGTGGCGAGTCCACCGCAGATAGATCCCTTCTGTTTACGGACACTCCATGCTCTTAAGCCTCCTCATTTCAACTTACTGCCTACAACGAACTGACCACAACTATTGTGCCTGCTTTCTAAGAATGTGATAAAAGAGGGTGTCAGTGAAAGCGGGGCAACAGGAGTGCTGGGTGGAAGAATAAACAACAGTTGAGGAGTCTTCAATTCACATTCTTGAGCATAAATAAATCCAGACCATCAATCGTTTGAAAGCTAGATTTGTACTTCACCGTTCGAATCTTGTGATCTACCTATCCAAAGCGCTTTAAAGCAAACAAACTAGGTGGTCTCTATTTATTGGTTTCGCAACCCAAGTATCTACAACTGGGTAAGGGCGCGTAAAAATGCGTCCAAAAATTATCGTGGGTAGCATTCATTCCTAAAATCGATGGCCTGAAACAAACAATCCACTGGATGGAACAATAAAATGCACTTCCTCTAGGTAGGCGACAACTGGAAAATCCATTTGGGTCTCGTCTCCGTAGTGGGACGTTTCTCCCGGTAGCCACCACAGGAGCGCTGTTGCGCGCTTCCCCGATTTTCACTCGATTCCTATTTAAAACGGTAGCATTTCTCGCTAGTGAACGCTAGTTTAAACAAGAGAATAATAACGAGAAAAACAGCAAATTGAAAGCTCCTTTCCGCCTTAATTTGGCTTACAGTTGCCATTTAATTGAATAAATCTGAGCGCAAAGCAGTTTCCATTTCTGTGCTATATTCCTCCATATATATAAGTTCGCAAACCAATTTTAATCCCTTGTTAAACTTCAGGTCGCCAAAGTGAAAATGTGAAACTGTATTAATCCAAATTAGTTGGGGTTGCCGCTTTGATCGGTATGCGACCAAAGGAGCGTGCGATTCTTAAAGACAGGGGGCCCGTCTAAAGACTTCAAAAAACGTTGGACACCCTGGAGTTTAATTGGACGACCAAAGGGAATTGCATTAAGGAATGCAACAATTCAATGAGGGATTGTTGATCATGTGATAATGTCCGAAAAATCATTTGACTATTGAGTGCAAACCCACGGAGTATGTCGGTCGCAAACTTCAGAGCAGATTGCGAGGCTGAGCATATGGGACAGACCACGAAGAAACTGCAAGTCAACAACTGTTGATTCCAACGTGACCTGATGATAAGCTCCTCATCCATCGGCTTATTCCACCTATTTACATTTGATCTCCAATCACTTGTACCGGCCACTCACCTTGTCACATCGGTTGTCCCGTCCGACAACTGTGTAGTGGCATGTCTGTGTGTGAATGTGCACGGCTGACCCGCTTGTCCATGCGCGTTATTACCCTGTTTGCTGAGCCTGCCTCGACTTGTTTTCTCGTGAGTTCTGTATGATCGCAACGCCGAGTAAGAATCACGAGACTGTCTTCGGAAAGTACGACCGCAACCCACACTACTGAGCCAACGTTCCACTCACCGTTACCAAACCCTATTCCCTTCAAACATTATTTTAGATGAGCCATAAAACGTCGGGCGATCTTTGTTGGTCTACAAGTGGTCCACGACCTCATGACGGATGTCGTCAGTAGTATATGCGGCCATGTGTTGGCTGCTAGGAGACAAGTGAAGTCACAAAACTATTTTCCATTTTCCGTGCACACGAACACTCTTCTTTGAGACGCTACGCAGATGTGTTTAGTTCAGTGCACCGATCGTGAAGTTTGGATACCTGAATACGGTGAGAGAATGCACCCACTAAACCACACCCTTTTGCCTTGATGATCCTTCAGTAAAGTTTCAGCGCTTGAAATAAATGGCTTTGCGAAGCCATCTTTGCGGTAAGTGAGGAAGGGGGTCGTTAGTGATCTGGCTTAATTGAATCGATTATCAGAAGGTGGCCAAAAGCAACAAATGTTTGTTTTACCAAAATGATGAAAATTCCAATAATTAGATGCACTTGATAAGAATAAATACAATGCAGAAAGTGGAATAAGCCGAAAAGTGACTTGTCGTTTAAAGACAACTGTTCCTGAGTGGAGTTCTGGAGGCGGGATCTGTGTTCTCTTCCGTATGGCTGCTACATGTATTCTGAATTGTCCGGGGAGACTTGTGAAACTCGGTTGAATTCCTGTCGTGTGCGCCGCGTGTGTATGGTGGGCCGAGTTGCATGGCCATCTATTGCGTGCAATGTAAGGAAACGGGCGTCCATTCATCTTTGCTAATTGCACGAATATGACTCGATATCGTTGAATTTCGTAAGCCAGGCAGGTGACGCAGGTGAAAGACGCGTAGACTAAAATGGATGGGAAATTGTAGGAGCTTGAAGTAAATGGCTTTGCGAAGCCATTTTTGCGGTAAGTGAGGAGGGGTGTCGTTGGTGGTCTGGTTTAATTGAATCCATTATCAGAAGGTGGCTAACAGCAACAAATGTTTGTTTTACCAAAATGATCAAAATTCCAATAATTAGATGCACTTGATAAGAATAAATACAATGCAGAAAGTGGAATAAGCCAAAAAGTGACTTGTCATTTATAGACAACTGTTCCTGAGTGGAGTTCTGGAGGCGGGACCTGTGTTCTCTTCCGTATGGCTGCTATATGTATTCTGAATTGTCCGGGGAGACTTGTGAAACTCGGTTGAATTCCTGTCGTGTGCGCCGCGTGTGTATGGTGGGCCGAGTTGCATGGCCATCTATTGCGTGCAATGTAAGGAAACGGGCGTCCATTCATCTTTGCTAATTGCACGAATATGACCTGATATCGTTGAATTTCGTAAGCCTGGTACGTGACGCAGGTGGAAGACGCGTAGACAAAAATGGATGGGAAATTGTAGTGTGCATGTTTTGGGTTGATTTGGGACCCTTGATCTAGTTAATAAACACCATAGTGTATTCATCACATTAGCTGATTCCCTCGTTCATGATATTCTTCACACAAGTTTTGTTGTTTTCAGGTTTTCAGCTCATTCATTTTCCTCTCGGAACATCGTACCATGTGCATAGTAAGACGGGCGAGGAGGAAGAATAATGCCAACGTTTATGAATGCCTACAAGGTGCCTTTGACAGAGACCCAATGTTCCGGATCCAGCGACCCAGCGCGTATTTCATCCAGATAGTAAACACCTCCAACACTTCAAAGGCCAGATATATGTGTTATCATAGAGAGGACTCATAAAAATCTACTTAGTTTTATGATAGAATTTACCCAGCACCAAATGTTCTCAGCCGTACACCTACACTGTATTCGTACTCTTATTCACGTTGGAACTAAATGTTCAGACAAGTTTATTTCTAACTTTTACAGCGGATGCCGTTCATCGGCTTACAAACGACACAATATCACCTTGTGAATGCTACCGCAATTTCCAAAGCTACTTCTCCAGTTTCACCGGAGGAATACCACTTCGGTTAGCGAAAGGCGGACATCCTCTGCTTCTCTGTTTATCCGTATCCGTGAACTTGAAAATGTAACTAAATATCACATATACGTAACACACTACTCATGAGTAAGTTGCGGACACGCCCGACAAACGGTTCCCCTTTTCCCTTCTGCTTCTGGGTCATCAGGTTGTCGTGGGTATGTAGGCTTCTGAGTTTCCACCAAACGTTGGTTCCACTTGGACCCACGCTACAAGAAGTGGCGTACTCAGTTGGTTTTCGCTGAATCTGTCAGGAGTACACTAAACCTTAGTCCCTCAGGATTGCAGTCAGAAACGGCACGAACTTACCACAGAGTTCGATAGGGAGTCACATGGATGCATAACGGTGTCACCGAGTATGACACTTGTAAACAAGGACTTCATATCAAAACAACCAGTAAGATGTTGTGAAAACCTAAAATTTCTAATGCACGAAGATTAGTTGAAATTCGTTTGAACTAATTCTCATCTGTTTGGGTATAATGTTATAATGGGCCACATTGAATGGCGTGGATCGTGGAGCTCACGGGAGAAAAAAAGTAGACCAACTGGCATATTAGGCTTAAAAACAAACACAGGTCAACAAAACTGCTGTGTTTGAGTTTCGATGGGCTTCAAAGCGCTACGTAGACTGGTAGGTGAAGAGGAAGAAGTCCACGGGTGATGGCGGGATAAACAATACCTACTGTTTCGCGACTCACATTTCCCACACCGCCAGCTGCATCCCACCGAAGCCCTCCGCTCGAGTGTGAAGTTCCATACGTGACCCTACGACACCCAACTTCCGAAAAGTGTTCAATCACGGTTGGTGTATCGCATTTGTTGAGGTACGCACAACGTCACGATAAATCCCTCTGACTGGGGGAAGCTGAAAGGTTATACCGAACAATGCCCCCTAATGACCTAAAGGATTCAAAGAACCCAGTATTTTTTTATTTCGTTCCACTTGGTTTCTAGAAGAATTCCCCCGACACGCATACGGTCGGTGAGATTCTTGTTCCTTATACCGTCTTCAAACTGATCCGCGGATCATATCGAATTAACTCAAACACATTGTTACTTTGTTTTTCAAAAGCGGGACAGAAATTGCAGCATCTACCTTAGGATTGACCGTCAATTTACCGACTGTCCCATCTCGAACGTCTAAAACGGTTACCATTATGTCTGCAAAGCAAGATGAAACAATCGACGTGCACTGAATGCACGGTGACCTAATGCAACGTCACAATGGGCCAACCCACTGAGCACTTAAACAACATGGGATGGATGACAGCATCACATGGATTGGCTAATCGTCTGAACACGCGACACGTCACCCAACAGTCACATACTCGCGAATCGACTAGTCAAACAAGCAAATCCCAATGGATGACGAGCGCGGATTGGCTAATCGTCTGGACACGTGACGCGTGACCCAAGAGTCACACACTCGCGAATCGATTTCAAACAAGCAAAATCCCGATGGATGACGAACGCGGATTGGCTAATCGTCTGGACACGTGACGCGTGACCCGAGTCACACACTCGCGAATCGATTATTCAAACAAGCAAAATCCCAATGGATGACGAACGCGGATGTATCATGTGCGCGAAAGTGACCTGGTCTAATACACATAAGGTACCAATACATAGGTTTGGCAGACGGTAGTGGCTGTCCGCCCAACCTTGCGGCGAATGGTGCTAAACTTCATTGAAACTCTACCATGGTCATGCCCTCAACGGTGAGCTCTGCTGTGCAAAACTCAAAAGAATGTGGAATTCAAATTAGGTGTATATTTTTGGACTGGAATGACGAACACACCGTGATGCTCCCCTGATGCCCACCAGAAGACGCCGAAATGGCGGTCAACCACAAAAAAAAACAAAGTTTTATTCGCACTAGCCCCTCACACGAATAGATGGTCTGGAAAATGCAGGAAGATCCAGGTTCGTAGAATATAGGCCATGTGGCAGACGAGGACCACCGTGTGGAACGAAATGTCCCCTGACCGACCCCCCTACGCTAATGCGATTCGCTCTAAATTGGAAAAAGCGCGCTGTTTGCCAAACTTACGTCCGGATGTTTTGAAAACCGCGTTGAAATCCAACGAACAGAAATAATGAGTAGTTTTCAGTATGGTACACCGATTGCAGACGACTTCAACACAACCGGGAACAGACGAATCCGAGAAGCGGCAGTGTCTGTGGTCAGGACTTTATCAAACCGATGTTGGAGAACGAGGCAACGACGATAGGTTATATTGCGGAAACTTTTGGCGAGTACATTTCAACCGCATTGGTCATGAGGCTAAGGAAGCATAAATTTGATCGAACGCCTGAAATGTTGGCAGTTACCTTGAGGACAGCGTAGGCAGCTTCACCACCACAGCAACACTACTGGAAACAACCAAGTAGCGAAAATAATTCATTTTCATCGTAAGATCTAACAGTTTAGTCAGCCAACTAAAGGACTGGTGCAGAATCAAATGAAATTTTAAGCGGTGGTAATATAAAATGAGATGACATATCAAGTCCGTACGGCAACATGTAACACAATGCAGTTAAGCGCATGATTTACGTTCAAAAGCTCTGAGGCATTGATCGTCCTTAATCCATTTGACTTGCACAACCCTGAGATAAAGGTCCCCAGCTGTTAATATGTTCTTCGCCTTCTTCAGTCACTGGACGGGAATCACCTGTATAGACAAGGGGCAAAATCAGAGTTTGTCTGACTTATTGATAACTGTCTGGTAGAAACGGTCATGCCCAGGCGACTGGGCTGAAAAGATTTTTTGTGTTCATTTTCCAGAATCCAGCAGTAGAAGTGGCGAGCCCGGAACGAGCAGCGTTCGCTTCGGATTCACAGAGTCTAACGTCAGTCCTGAAGATCCAGCCACTGAACATACCAATAGCAGTAAAGTCAGTCGAGTTTGTTCAGCACTCTTTGTTCTATCTGGTGTGATAGAGGTATCCCGTGTGTGGGGATTTAGCCTCGTACACACCAGTACTATTTTGAAGCATCTACTGCGAGAAACTATGAGTGTGAACTACGGTCTCCACATGGGAGCTGAGATATCTTCAGTTCTTTAATACCTGTATATCTTTGTAATGTACCACTCATAAGGTTGCTGAAAATCCGTCGACAGCCCACCACCGGTTTCGCCCTTTTTGGGGCTCATCAGGTAGGCACAGCCCCCGGGTTTCCACCAACCTTATGTTCCACTTGAAAACCTGGTACATCACATTCAGTTGCCTGAGAAACATCACCAACGAGAGATCCAGCTGGGTCCCTCAAAAAAACAAATTAGTTTGCAAATGAGTGTATATTCGCCAATTCTTTGATACCTGTTTCCGCAACCAAACAGTTGAAAAACGAGTGTTTGTTTGTGGTTCCCGGACTTCAGTCAAGCCATCAGAATCTCTGTCCGGTCATCGCAGTTGGGGAAATGACAAACCTCGGAGTTGACATGTGTGAAAGTGAGTGTGAGGAATCTGCGCAGTCTCTCTAGTTGACTAGAAACGCTGCGAGATATGGCGGTTAGTGAANGTTCTTGTTTTCAATTCCTGATGAAACTGCGTGAATGAGTTTCCCAAGCGTAGGTAGCTCGGAGTACTCGCACTGGACTGTCATACTAGTTCTGCTCCCCAGAATAGGGACCCTGTGAATACACCGGTTCGCTGCATCCCACGATCCGACCGGTGACATGTTTATCGAAACGGCAAACTTTTTAAGTAGGTCCAGCAAATCTCATGCCCACGACCCTGCAATAATTCCCACCACCATCGGGAAATTCAAATGGTACTCGGCTGAGCAATTTATATTTGTGTTTGAATATGGTTTTATCAGGAAAGCACCCTTGTGATGCTGTCTACTAAACTTGAAAACCAGGCTTTTCGAACAAAAGAATAGTCTCGTAATCTGGGTGAAGTGTGACAAACACGAATGCGTGCCGTGAAGCATGTGATTAGCGGTAGTTAGACCAGTCTTTCCTGGTCCGCCACAGGCATCGTGAGCCGAATTACTAGAGGAGAACTCAGTTCCGTGGTTAGGAATCTAGATGACCAGCCAAGGTCTTCAGTCGTTCACGCCACGAAGAATAAAATGTTTCTGTCCCTCAACGATGCAATGAGGACTGCTCAGTTAGATCGAACGTGTCACGTGACACAGTTGAGCTAGTGTAAAGCTGTATTCGAGTATTCATGTACAGATTACGGAGTCTTTCAGGCTGTATAAAACCACAGGCTTCAATTATTATTTCCTGAAAGTAATTTCAGTGACTCCATGAGTCTAGGTCGGTTCACCGGTGAATACAGAGTGAATGAATCTGCCCTGTTCCGAATGCCTCTTCATGATTCATGAGGTCGCGAGAGGTTCACACGCGGCATAACCCTATAACTCCCTTTCCTGACCTGTCGCCAAGTAACACACATCTCGTGGGTTTACGGGGTGAAAGTAAATCCGTTTATTGCTTGATGGAGGAACGTGGAAATTGACCAACATGCTGGTTTATCTGGAAATCTATAATTATCACTAGATAGTAACGACACGACTAATAGATAAATCTCAGGGCTGCCTGATCGATCGTCGGAAGGTCAGAAACTGCTAACGGTAGTGGAATCATTTTTGGACCAAGAGAAGCGTCGCATGGCGCCTACTTCAGTGAATGGAATTGCGCGAGAATGCCGGACGTCTCATATTGCCGGAGTACGGTTCAAAAGATTGTCATACATGAACGTTATTATGACGAATCGAACAGTTAACATGAAGTTCATTCTTTGCCATTTGCCCAGTACTAACAGGTGGGGAAGATGTATAGGCAGAACAACACCCGATTACCGTTGAAAAGTTTTACCCGAAGACCCGTGGGTCTTTGCAGAGGACCTGATAAATTCGCAGCTAATTAAACCCCAACAACGCTGAAGCTTAGAAGGGACTACTAGTACGTGATATAGTGGATTGGTCTTACTAATGAAAAGTGCTCACCCAGAAGTACAAATTGAGTTCAACGACCAGCTGACCTCATTAAGGACCAAGTTCATGAGGCGGAGGAAACCATGCATCTTCAGTGGAGAGTTTGTCAGGGGAACAGTATCCATTCTAGAGGACAATGTCGACTCACAAGGCTGTTCAAATCACTGGTACTTGAATGTAAGACTACATGGAATGCAGCTCAGAAGGAGCTCGCTTTCATGATTTTCCAACTTGGGATCTTACTCAATTCGTCAAGCTGTATTGATGTACATACAAAGCACTTGGAGGACCAACACAAGCCAATTGGCGCTGGGGAAACCCAACTTCTAGGTGTTTGAAGTCTGACATGGCTCGATCTCATTGGGCCTTCCTTAAAAAACAGCTTGTTTGAGCCGCTACTTAGCTACAAATATAAGTAGTTAATATTTGTTGCACAAACGAGGCAAGGTACCACGTATATGTGGTCGACCAAGTCTGCCTTTGTGTGAGCCGAGTTAGTTACATCTAAGAAAAGCCCTATGAGACGATAAACGACGATAAGGCCAAAAAAGAAAATCATTGCTCAAATAGAAAAGTCAATTTCCGTGATAAAGCAGCCACTGTGCAAGAAATGCAGAGCCTACAGTGTATGTACAGGTCAATACTCGAGCACAAAAGATTTACAAATTCGATTCAAGAAGGAGAAGATGGTTCGACCGAAATATCAGGGGGTGCACCGGAATTCATCGCTAGCCTAGTTCAACTGACGGCAGGTGTCAATTTTTCTGTTCGTTTCTCCAGTATCTGGTCACAAAAAGCGTCCGCTGCCATCAAAGTAACCCCAGTCATCGCCCGTTCCCAAGAGGAGCTTTGTGAACGTTTAACTTCCCGGATCAGGTAGCTGTGGAGGTAGAAAAGATGCAGTAATGATTGATTCATTCAAACAGGTCAGACGGGAAACATGGGTGAACAATACCATTGCAGTAATGTACGTACACGAAAGACCGACTCGTTGATGTGAGACAGTCCAGTACGTTGGAAGTTAAAACAGTACAAGAACTAAACAACACTCGAGTTTTCTTGCATCATCATCATCATCGACAGCGTGACATCAGTGTTCAACACTGATGCCTTACTGCCATACAGTTTTCTTGCATGCGATTCGTAAAGACTCTGGTCCAAACACCAGCCGACAAGCAACCGGTGTGCGGTGGATGTGGAACTCCCATAAATCGTCAGGAAAGCGTCCGTCGGAACACATGCCAGGATGACCAATTATATAACCGTTCGTATAGCAATCACCTGTATCTTTAGAAGGGATCCCAGTCCTGCCTCATCACTGCCGCCATGTTCATCCTCGCAGCTTTCACCCGTCGATTCATCCTTCCCCAAATAATCCACGAGGAAGCTTTGAAAGCACCCTTTCCACGGTAACAAACCTAGGAATGCCCATTATAACCAGTGCTTTCACTGGTCTCTGGCTCCAGAAAAGCGAGGTCATCAGATGACTCATCTAATAGAAACTGTTTAGTCTTATCAGCAACAGACAGTGCTTTCTTATCGGATAGTAAATTCTTCGTATAACGGTTGAAAGATACCATCGCCACCGTCACATGCTCCAGCGCTTCCGCAGGGCATGCATGTTTATCCAAGACCGTCTCCAACTGTTGAAGATTCCGAGGTAGATTAGGAATCAACAGAGGTTTTTGAGGTCCTAGGTGGTTAGGTGCAGCTGACTTCTTAGCATCTACGTTGTGAACGCTATTCCCCTTTGGGGATTTTGAGCTGCGCATCCGCGCATGAATGTTGCTTCTTTGTCGCTTTCGGCATCCTAATGTTCTGGGTTTGGGTCTGAACACTTTCGCTTAAATCAGATTCAAAAGTTATCAATATAGGACCTTCAACATTGAATCGCCTGCTAAGGCAATTGATTGGTAGACTTGTTGGCCCTCAATTGAAAGCTGGTCCGAAAACTGTCTACCCCATGGCCGTTAGATATGCACGGGGATGTTTCGGAAGACCCAGATGGTATTTCATATTATATCCGACAAAAATCGAGACGTCATTTAAGGGAATTTGTGCGGAACGAACATCCGCAAGGTGTGCTCATTTTCTTAGCAGTAAGTTATCCGGTATTAAACTGAACTGATAGTGCAAGCACAGTCGATAGTCCGTCAAGCTAAGATTGTATGGCAGAGCTGACTGTTATGGTATCTTTAATGTCGGCGTCATCTACGGATGATACTTCTAAGCGCGTTCCTTCCCCTTCAATCCCAAGCTGCTTTGCCCAGTCGGCTGATAGCAGGATCGTATCTGAACGGTTGTTCAACAGACCATGAATAAATAAAATGCCCTTTGGTCCGACCAGCAGAACCGCGACAAACCGGAGGCAGCTACTGGGAATTGAAAAAAATCGTCCAGCGGTAACACCCTCCCGGCGCCTAGCTGCCACGTCACACGAAAGAGGCACGAGGGCTAGGATACTGCCAGGTTGCCCAAGCCTAGACAGAGGAAGTCGGGAGGTAGAGGTCGGGTTCGAACCACGGACCTTCCGGTCAGTAAATTCGCACTCTAACCACTTGAGCCATCTCGGAGTTGGCGTTGGCACGTTTCATAGCTTTCTTCCCCATCCACGGTGTCATGAAGTAGATGGTGGTACCCTCAGTTGCAGGTTGAGACGTCAGAACGTGTAGATTCAAAGGCTCTATCATTAGGTTCAAGGTAGCTGAATAATAATTCCGAGGCATTTCAGCCGATTCAGCCTCTTGAACTCAGGGGGGCAGCTGTGGCATAGTGGTCAACACGCTGGTCGTCGAGTAAGATTCCCGGAGGCGTCATCTTCCCTGAGCATAAAACAAGAGCATATGGTTCTGGGACGCTTTCTAATGTCTAGCTCCCCATCTCTACCGTGATCTCCTTTCCCAGTATCTCTTCCTCTAAACTAATTTTGGCATAATCTCTACCAGGGTGGCTGTTGGACTGGCAGGAGGACCGGCTTGGCCCAGGAGGAGTGTCGAGATAATAAAGCAGGCTGAAGAACACAAACGTAGCGGTCAAAAATGTTATCAGAAATATAATTCGTTAATTTATCAAGTTGTGGGTTCGACACACTATGAAACAACTAACCACTTTCGAGAAATACACTTATTTGCAAATCCTTTATGAAAATATACTGCGATATCTCGAATATCGTTCCAACTGAATCATGAGGTGGCCTGTGTGCAGCACATTCAGCTGTAGAATATCACAAACGAAAGATTCAATTGAGTCTCTCATGAAAACCTAATTGATTTGCAAATGAATGTATTTCTCAAAAACAGTCCAATTTGGGTTCAAGTAGTAGAAGTCCCCGGAAACTCGGAGGCTGCGCCTACCTGATGAAGCCCAAGAAAGGTGAAACCGGTTGTGGGCTGTCGAAGAGTTTTCAGCAACCTTGTGAGTAGTTTCCTTTATGAAAACTGACCACTTCGCCTTCTGGACATAGGGTTTCCAAAATTCGAATTCGGGTAAAGGTCCGGAATCCAAGAAGTCAAACGGGTCACGTATTTGTTGATAAACCACAATATGAACGGTTTGGCTTTTGGGGTTTTGCGCGTAATTCAACGTGGCCCAATTGACTGTTGGACACAATCAACAATACTCAAATCTAGCTTGCTACGCCCACAACCAACACCGTTTTGCTTGATTTGCTAGACATGCCGGCTACAAGTTTCATCACCAGGTATGAAAAACAACGATCAAAAGGTGGCTGTCATAGGTGAGATCTTTCTACTGGTACGACGTTAGGTTCATCTCAATAGATATCCAGATATAGGAATCATGCCTTCCTCTATTCTTAACTGCCAAACTGATTAAGAACTTTCGTATCCCTGTAAGAGAGATTGAGATGGTCCAGGAGTTGAGGTTGTAGACCTGAGGGTCCGTAGGTCGAATCCGCCCGCTGCGTCTCGACTGCTCCTGTCTAAGCTTGAGCAGCTTAGCACTGTCTCGACCCTCGTGCTTCCCACGAGTGGCATGGCAGCTAGGGACCGTAAGGGTTCTACGGCTAAATCATTCACATAACGACAAGAATTTGTACATGCGAATCCCGTAACTCCAATTCGTCTACAGCAAATGCGGTTTCTAGTTGATTTCACCGCAGACGTTCCATGGTTTTCGGTCTTTCTTCGGAGCAGTGGTTTGAAACTGGGAGTCACACACTGGCCCCACCAAACCAAAGAGCGTGCGATCAATTAGACTGACGGTGAAATCTGATTGCTCAGCTCTGCAAAGAAAAGCAAGGAGCCGAACTGCCAATATACTCTTCAGCTGCAGTGATGTCACATAAAGCCGAAGAACGAAAGTGGTCGTAAGGGGGCATGTTAGCCAAACGGAATGACGACAATTGGGATAAAACAACGCACGCACTCACTTGTCACCTTTACGCCGCTGAAGACGCGTGTCATACACGCGCACCAGTCCACCGTCCACACGTAAAAAGAAACGCTGCAGAAGGAGAAATCCGGTATTCATCGCGCGCAGCTTGAGGTGTAACATAGCCACCCCGTTGTCACCAAGTTCATCCTCGTAAAGTGTGGTCTCGGCATAGAACAGAATGGGATCACGTCGTTGGAGTAGGGCTAAATCTAATCCGGGCTCATAGGGCTCGATGGTCCATTCACCTGGTAAAAGAAAAGTGAAGTGTGGACAATGATAACAATGGGTTAGCAGTGGTGACAGTGGTGGTCAGCACTAGAACGAGCGAATGCTTCGCTGTTCAGGTATGGTGGTGAGATGTGAAATACCCGTTCTGCTACAAATAACCGCGGTGGAAACCGGGCGGTAACTTGGGCTACTCAGAGGGGGGAATCTGATTTTTGCTGCCGCCTCAGACAGGTTTCTTCCTTCCTTAATCACCAGAAACTCAAAGAGATATTCAAATAGGTCCAATAGTATACTTTTTGAGAAGAACCCGTGGCTTTTTTGCGCATGCAGAGGACGGATGTGCGCTGCCTCGAAGTATGACCTTCGAAGTCAAACTTACGGATACATACCGGAAGCCGCCAGGTGGTGGACATGTCAGCCAGTTACCAAGCATCAAAAATGACCACAAGAAGTGTTCCCTGTATGCTCACCGTTCATGATACTGTGTATTGACCAGTAACTCCTGTGTGCGTAAAAGCCTGTGGTCTGGAGAGAGCCCAGCGGTTAGGGCGCAAACTGAATGGCCAAAAGTACCGTGGCATCTTGATTGCTACTGTCGTGGTTCGACAACCTGGCAGGATATCAGCCCTTGTGAATCCGTTGGACAGCGTGGCAGTTAGGCATCGGAAAAGTGTTACAGCTAGACAATACATACAATCCATAAGCTGTTCCAATCATGCAATGCTTCATGGTGTCTCTGTAAATACGTGACTTTTCCTCGTTCAGCTAGAAGGCAAAGCACTTATAAGTTTCTGAAAACTTACCAATCTGTAAGAGTTCACCCGGCATTCAAACTGACTCATCAAAGTTCCGAGATTCTTGTCCTATTTGCGAAGGTTGTGCCCTAGGGTTGAAGCCCCATTCGCTTGTCACAAGAATACCCTCGATTTGTGGCGCGTAACTGACGAGAGCCCAATAGCAACTGTCACAGAAGGTATGTATACAGTCAATAGGCATCCCAGTTCATCATCACCATCAATCATCCATCTGATCTGCATCGGTAAATATTTATAGGCTACTTCCGGTCTGTAGAGTTGCTGCTACTAGGAAGTCGATGGGGTTCAGTAAGGAGCAACCCCAAGTTTTTGTAAGAATGTAATAACGGTTCAGTGTCTGATAGTCAGCAAAAGGTGGTTCAAATCCAGCTTCGGTCAACCGAGCCCTATCCTATGACACATCTGTTCAGGACTGCGAAAATAATGATTACCTCGAATTTCGCTTAGAGTTTTTTTAGTCACAAACTCTGCAACAAAGTGCAATGACTACAGTTTAGTTCAACGAGAATGGGAAGAAAAACGTTAGAGCCGACGACCCAATCAGTTGATTTACGTCAAATGGATCTGCTTGTCCGGTATGGCATGGAGTGGAATCTACGCAGCGAGGATGATAGCATTGATGCAATACCGCAACTGGCTGACGTAACAGCCGTGTCTGTCAGGCTTACGAACCATTAATTTGTCGTCCCGCGATCTGCAAACGGGGAGACAGCATTTACCAATGCAAATGAGTTTGTTGGTAAGGCCTTTTATGGTTCGTTGCTAAGTCCCGAACTGACCGCGAGCGAAAAATGTCTCTTCAAGGCGAACGGTCCATTGTCGTATGAAGCACATGAGCTAACCAGTGTAACCTGTGGAGTTTAACCAGCTGATCTAGCAAGGGGGAGTGGACTGTCCAGAAAGTCATATGGCTCATTCCAGCACTGCTGATCTACTGCATAAGGTCCGTACAGTTCTTCGGAGGCACCAGTGAGGCCCGTGTTAGTTGTAAGTGAGGACTCAAGCAGCATGTCGATTAGTAAGTTACAGAGAAAATCCGAAAGTGATGTCGCATGTATGTTCCACAGCATGGCTTATGCGCAAGGAAGGGCACAAATTGCCACGCAACCCAAAGCAACTTCAAAAACTGATACACTACTGTGTTTCTTAACAGACGGGCAGGAATTCCTGATTATGTGCACATGACGCACACTGAGTTACCGCAAGCTCACGGACATCACGACGCATAGATTGGGAACAAACCTACCAAGAAGTGTGCCTGTGTATAATGTTGTGAAGGTCCAATCATAGGGCTTTGGATGGTCCAACTGCTCTTCTGCACTGGCGCGAGCTTCCCGCCAGGCTCTAGCTATTGGAACCTGTAATAACATCAGACCAACCCAAATTCGGTATTGCCTACTTGAACTGAGATCTGTTCTGCGTCAACCAGTTGCAAAGCATCCAACGCAGTGAACTCGATTGCACAACGAGGTCCCGAGCCGGCTATATGGCAAGACAAACAAGGTCCATACTCGCTTGTCAGATAGACAGCTTACCTTTGTAATCCACGCAAAGTCGGTTCTTATCGAATATCATCTCTGGTAGGTTAGGTAATCGAAGCTGATGTTCGAACGCCTAGGAATGCAGAAAGCACGTCCGACTCGTGGATTGAAATAAGGATTACCTCTCGCTCGGGACCGACCGATTTGAGAATATGGTGCTCTACAAGAACTATGTGCCAACAGTCAAATGAGTACTCTGACACGTTTGGGTCTGGAGATGCCAAGGTGACTGGTTTATCCATGGGAGCTTAGTTAGTGGATCTGTTGGGCAAGAGAGAATTGTGATACCAGAGTGCATGGTGGAGGAAATGTGTACGATACCATCAAAAACACGCTGCCGTACGACAGCACTGCAGTATACACTGCTGACAATATGCGATAACCGACGAGGCATTTGAGTATTTTCATCTGCAGCTGTGTGCTAGCTGAGATACTGCTCTGTAAGAAAGGACGAGTACTTATTCGTATCACCCACAAAAATAGTTCATAGGTAAGACGGCAATCCTAACCAGGGATCCCTTGTAGGAGTAGTAGACCTCAAATTGACCAAACTGGACACAGGGATTGAGAAATCAACGAAACGAAAACACTACGATATTGCGGAGTAAATGACAAATGAATAGTTTAGAAGCGTGAAGTGTCGTGAAAGGTTGGACAGATCAACGTTGACCTGAGTCTTGAAAATTCGAAGACCATAAACATTTCGAAAAAAAGGAAGTGAACAAGGAGGGAAATAGCTCTGTACAGCGACGAAGGGCTGGAACTTGGTGTCCGCAGCTAGAGAGGGGACAACTATGGAAATGTTACGGGAAACTAGAGATGATCGGAGCAGTTGCCGCGATATTAGTCATAAAGCAGTGACTAAGGCCTACGTGCCATCGGTGAGGAAAGGTTTTCAGGTTGTCGGTCAAAGAAGGGGGGTCAATAGGAAGTCGGACGCTCCGTTGAATATTATTGAGAATGGAATGTACAGGAAGTACACCGCTAGATATGATAGCAGTATTTTGCGAGTGGATCTGAGTGACGTAGAAGTGACTCAGCGGGAGAAGAATGAAAATGGATTTGCATGATACAAAACAACTTGTAGGGGCGTCAAAAACTCTTGAACAACATCACATACAGTTTATTGGGACGAGTTCCTAACACTACTAATATCCCTACCTAGAGTGTCCACCTCGATGTGGTTGTCCGGTATGAGTGCCGGAATGACTGGGCGGGAAGACACTAGTTAGAACTTCGTTTCAAAAAGTGCAAGATTGCGATAGACCAAGAACAGCGAGACCTGTGCAACGAGCAAAGGTATAGTGTTTTCTGTGGTGAGTGCGTGAATGTGTGAATGGTTCCCCTAGGCGACCAGCATCTGTATAACTAGAGCGGCTGCCTTCCGCTGAGGAATGACGGGTTAGAAACGGTCAGCCCTAAAAACCACACGCTCTAATTGCCCAACGGCTGACCAAAACCATCACTGCAGTATTCAATACGGACTAATCATTCTTAAAATCAGAGTCCGATACTACTCAAAAGCCACATTAGGTGTCAGACAGTAATGGCTCATTCTCTTTGCCCTCGAAAGGGGGCGGCTCCATATTCACAGTCCACCTTTCTGTTGAAGGCCAAGATTCCGGACTGGAGGTTGCAGGTTGCCAACTGAATTGCTGTTCAAAGTACTGTGCTCAGTGGTCCAAACGTTCTCGTTTGCTGGATATCAGAGAGCCATTTTGGTCTCTGATTATTTCGCTGACAAGAAGCTGACACCATGCGTAGAACTTTGGATGGTGGAGGTGGAATTCCCTACTGCCTCGAGGGTTCATTACATTATATGTTCCCTCAAACACGACCGTGCTCGTACCTGAATTGTTCAAAGATGGCGTTGAAATCCTCTGTCAACACCTGCCTGATCTGTTTTCCACGGCTAGGGAAAAGGAGACTGTCCCATAGCACTGGGAAGAATATGCAGTAGTGTCCATTTTCAAAAATAAGCCCGTAGTGTGGTAAGCACAGATCAGCTTGACACCGGTCGCAACAGGACTGTTGGCGCCAACGTCCATAGTCGCCTCATGGTGGCTCGTGAAACGCCGACGCGAAGGCAGTAAGCGGGATTGTGGCCAGAGAGGGAGTTTGCGTTCATCAAATTTTCAAACTCCGTCAGTGGCCAGAACAACCCCATACGTCCGAACGACCCACAACACTTACAACTAACAATACTTTCATGCCACATCGGCCGTCGCGTGGTGTCACTAGCCTTGCCATCTTGCTTGCTGAATACAGCAGGGTGGGTAAGCAAAACATGCTACTTCTGATGCCTCCCACCTTACACTTTCACGTTTTCCCTCTTCTGTACTACCTCACCCAAATTTGATACTATCTCCGTAGATCCCAGCACTAAGATTGACTGCTTTACTCGCCATGCATCGCACTCAGTCGGATTTCAGTAACAGTACTTCGAAGCCTGTTTTCAAACCCCGAAATTCTGTCTATTTAGCCGTCTTTAACGTTCGCATACTGAACCAAGCAGGACAGCAGATGACCATTACTCGCACGCTCTATTCGGTCTGCATTGCTGTATGCTGTCTGTCAGACACAACGATACAGGACGCAAGTATTGTGATTGAGTTAACTGCCTCCTCGCTTTCCCTCAGGTTCCGGCTGCACACCTATGGGGATGCAGAGGCCGCTGCAGCTGGATATTCTGGGGTGAGTATTGTAATGAGCGACAGAGAGAGAGAAAGTAGCGTCAATCGTGTTCTGTTTGTTTTACTCCAAGTGACGGTTGCTCTAAACTGCCAAAGATAGTTTATCTGGCGATCTATGTGCTCCTTTACAACGGGCTAATAGCTCAAACATCGTTGTGTTTCCTGGTGATATGAACGCTCATGTAGGTAGACTGAGTGCTGCTGCAGCCCGATCGGGTGGTCGTCATGGAGACGAGATGCACGGATAACGGGGATCGTTTGCTTCGGATGTGCGTAGGTCAAGGAACGTTCCTTTGTAGTACACATATGCGTAACAGTGGAATTCGCTTGACAACGTGGTGTCCACCAACGGACCAGCCCTGAATCTAAACAGGCAACATCACCGTAAGAAACCGGTGACGAGGGTCGCTCACCGCTCATTCTGGATCATCAGCATGGACCTCAAACATGCATTTGAACGCCACTGCTCTTCAGACCTAAGCAAAATACACTCATCTCGCACAGCTACTGAATAGCTAGTGCAACCATAAATTAAACAAACCTATCAAAACCAGCTCCTCGGGGGCGTGCCGGATGGTTCGATATCGGATATAAACGGCCACTAGGAAAATATATTCAAAGCGCAACTCAGTGCCTGATTTTCTGTTTGCCGAAAAACCCAGCTAACTTCAACGAAACATTGGATCTCACAAAGGACCAACCTTTGTTAGAGGCTCGACAGCAGATTTCCTCTGGCCACAACAACAAATCCACCCGACGCCAGGTGCAACCGAATGTCCGTGTGAACCTCGAATCTTTTGGACACGAAAAATCGAAAATTGCGAAAATTGCTGGAAACGTCTGCAAAATGTTCCACTTGCTTCGTCTGACTAGTCTCCGGAAGCCTCTTGTCACAGAAATTATCAGAGACCAAAATGGCCCTCTAATATCTGGCAAACGAGAACGTTTGGACCAGTGAGCACAGTACTTTGAACAGTAATTCAGTTGGCAACCCGCGACCTCCAGTCCGGAATCCTGGCCTCCAATAGGAAGGTGGACTGTAATTACGGAACCACCTTCAACCTTAGGAGTGTCCGTGTATATCTCCACTACAGCCTCAACGTACTGCCGTCAGCATTCACATGCTCTGTTCAGGGATGGTGGCTGCTTTCCCGGCCACTGTCTGTCTAGCCTGTTTTGGACTGTCTAGGAGAAAAATACCGTCGCAGACAACTGGGTCGAATGGAAACTAGTTTTTTTTCATTAAGGGTGATCATAGTGAACATGGTAATCAGAGAAGTGTTAGTTTGACCCTTGTTGTAACAAGATTTCTGGCGAGTGATTTTCCGTCATCTTACGGTGGCTCGTGAAATCAAGCCGGGTTTCCGCCGGGTAGTCTGCGCTGACCACAACTTCGCACTCCGTCAGGTGTTAGAGCAACGCCACATTTGCAGGCAACGCACAATCTTGGTGTTCTTCAACTTCGAGGGTGCGTTTGATTTCACCCATCACTTGATGCTTTTAACTATATTTGCTCAAGAGGGCCTGTCTCAGAAATTTGTGAACAATATCCGATCCCTATATTCACATATTACTAAGTCTGTTAGAATGGTTGGTAAGCTATCCAAAGGCTTCCCTACTCCGCTCTCGTTCAACCTAGTCACTGATGAAATAATAGGGTGACGGCTGGGAAGTCTTCCAATCTCTAATGTTCAAATCGTTGCCACTGGGAACCTTTTCGATCTGGAATACGCAGACGACGACGCCCTCATCTTTGAACACCAAGGCCGAGCATACGCTTTTCTGGATAAAATGAACACGATCATGCCATTTTTCGGGATGCACCTAGCTCTTCAAAGTGCAGTCATGCTTCATTTCTTGTAGTCTCTCAACACACTCTTTTCAACTCAAGTAGAATTTTACATACCTCGGTAGTTGTATTAAAGAGAGTGTTCAGCTGTAGCACCCTTCCGGTGCCTAGCTGCCATGCCATCCGAAGGAAGAACGAGGGCTGGGATACTGCCAGGTTGCCCAAGCCTAGACAGGGGAAGTCGAGTGGCGGAGGTCGGATTCGAACCACGAACCTTCCGGTCAGTAAATTCGCGCTCTAACCACTTGTATTAGCTCTGATGTAATTGTGTCTGATGAAGTCCGTGCACGGATCTCAAAGGCCAGAATCACGTTTGATAGCTTACACGACTTGTGGCGCAAAAAAGCCATATCACCGAGTGTGCGAGGCTACAGTAAGGGCCGTATTGTTGTATGGTTCCGAAACTGGCTCCTGTCGACAGATGGTGAGTCATCTCCAGGTTATAGACCACCAAAGCCTCGGAAACATTTCTGTCGGATAGCGTCAACGGATTGTTGACGAGGTATTTGGTCGTGCAGTAGGTCCTGCAATCGCCATAATCTTCCGGTTCCGTCAACTATGGCTTGGTCATGTGCTACGCATGCCGAATCACGTCTACCGAAACGAGTGTTGTTCACCGTGCCGCTCTCAGAATTGCGCAAGGTAAGGTGGACAACGTATGACTTGACAGAGGGGTTACAGATTACGAAGAATTCTGGCGTTTGTGGTGCGATAAGTCTTCCAGGAAGGGGTCCCCTAGGACCCTGTCTGTGCTCGGCTGGAGACGTAAAAATGGTGGCTGGTCAGTGGCAGCCGCGTCGGTGCTGTCATTTTCTTTCCAAGTTGTACAATTTAACTCTAGGAGGTATAAACACTTCAGAATGCTTGACATAGGCCAGAACTAGGTCCCCTCCCTCACCCACTCTTTTCCTCTTCTTTTCCTCTAAATATAATTAATCGGTTGCCGGCATTGAAGCATCCCTGGCAAAACCGATGTTACGGTCTCTGATAATGGTGAATTTAAAAAATCCTGGTTTCCCACATTTTAATCAACCCAGCTGATCGGTTTGTTATCCGTATCGTAGACGCGTCTGTCTACAGAAGAATGCCCGGAAGTTTGTGAACATCATTATCGGCATCGACATGACATCAGTGTTCCACAGTGACGCTTCGCTGACGTAAAGCCATGATTTAGTTGAAAGACTTATTGTGAAAAAAATAAACATAGACAGGGAATGAACTGAGTACTACCTTACCAAAATCATCTCTAGATACATACATCTCCAAACACACTCATGCAATCTGGATAGAAACTGACAGCAAGAACGCCATCGACATGGACTAGCAGTCATATCTTATACTGTCCCCAACCAGGCGCAGTGGAGATCACGTGGTCCACATCCTAGAAGGCGAGTAGCACCGACAGTACTCAAACGTTTTCGTAATCTCTTCATACCCCTCTGCCAGGTCAAGGACTGGCCAACTCTCTGATTCCGCCAATCTGAATTGGGCACCAAAACAACTCTCTTCGGCAGACGGTGGTTCGGTATGCGCAATACACGGCTTTACCAACACAAATTTTGGTGCTGGACAGGTTTCGATGGGCGTCCCAGTTAAACAACCGAAATCTCACATTCTAATTGTCACGTTTCATATTATCCGACACCAACCCACACAATCTATGGTCCTGGGACAACGATTATCGAAGGCTGATCGAACGGGCCAAATCTCACAGCCATACAACGAGACAACCCACACTGTTGCCTGATACGTACGTCCCTTGAGATTCTGGAATATAATAGTTTGACGCCATAGGTGTCTCAAATTAGCAAACGCGACCTGGACTCTTCAGATTCGCGCATTGACCGCATTTATCACACTACAATTAGAACTAATGTAACATGCAAGGTACGTAAAACGCTCCACAACTTCCAGTATCTCTCCCATTGGCGTGTTCAGCGACTGCACGTCCGCGAGCATGACCTTACACTTTGTGGATGCAAAGTACGTACCAATGAACGTAATGGCTTTGGTCGGTTCATCTACAGACACTTGCGCCTACTTCTCATTTTTGAGGACGAGGACGAGGCCGTATTCATATTCCAGATCGAGGTTTTTGTCGCAAGCTATTTAAACACCGGAGTTTTGGAGAGCTTTAAGCGTTCGTTTCATTATTTCGCCGGTGCCAAAATTAAACAAGAATGGAGAGAGTGGACATTCCTGACGGACAAGGCTTTGTCTACGGAAGCCTTTGGAGAGCTCTCCGTAAATTCCCTTACGTCCGAAAGTCTGAGAATACAAAGAACGTATTATGTTCACAAACTTCCGGGACATTTCTTCGAAGGGGCGGCGTGTTAAGAAGACTGATCAACCAAGTCGAATGCGTCTTGGAAATCCAGGAATACTAAAGGTGTGGTTCGCTCGTACGTATGGCGTTGTCCTAGCACCTGACGGAGTGTGAAGATAATTTGAAGAGCCTCTAGAAGACAATTCTCGCGAATTCTTCTAACACCCGGATCTGCAAGTTTCTCAGTTGTTAAGCGATTTGGCAACATTTTACGCGGTCATAGGAAACGAAGGAAGAAGCGACTCCGGACGCGGGCGTAATCATATTCACAAATGTGTTCCGAAACTAGCGGAAGTCGGTCACTGATACGCGCCATCGGTGATCAATTTGAGTTCGTAGGCGGCACGCCGTTGGAGGAAACCATGTGGCCGGAGGAATTCGGCTATTTTGAAAGTAAGTACTGCATAATAACAGCCTGCGGTTAGCACAGATCTGAAACAACTGTTTTCCGTACGTACCGAGTCCATTCCATATCGAACACCTAATCTAATATCAGCTGCAGTAAGCCTGCCCAATCAGATCTCCGGCAACCACAACGATATCTTAGCCTCTAGCTCACCGCAACAGAGCACTCAAGGCGTCATAAAACTAGTCCTTGGTGGTTAGATTTAGTCGGTTGTAGCGGAACCAGACACGAGAAATAGACAACGACCAACTTCCCGTTATAGAAACTCCTTCACAGATGTTGCCGGACGGACCGTACAGAGGCGACTATCAATAGGTATTCAGCCAAGCAAGCATGTTTCCACCCAGTGACTTAGGACGATACCAACCCCTGCACATCACCATCATCATCATTGTCAGCTGTAAGAATCGCGTACTTTTCGTACAGTGGTTGTAGCTGCCACAGTTTCGTTCACTGATGATTTGGGGAGGTGGGGTAGGTAGATGCGAATTGGAGGCGTAAATACAGCACCGTCAAGTGGAGGAATTGGGAAGGCAATAGCTTGGACGAACGAGCGTTATTGGGGGTCCGACTAGGTCGTGTCTGACAATGTCTCCAACCATTGATGTGGCCCGTCTCGGGGTCCCCATCCAGGAAGACGGCAATGACCAGCGTAATTGAGTTCGTTGGTGACGGCTTTTACACTTCGCTGCCAAGTCATTGTTTGACCGCCTCTGGATCGCTTCCACCGTTTACATGGCTGAGCAGAAAGAATTCTTCGATGGAGTCGGCCGAATGGCATACGTAGCACGTGGCCAAGCCAGCTCAATCTATCCAGCGTGATCACTCTAGCTATCGAGTTCGAGTTGGTTCTTCCGAATACCATTCGAAATATTTCAGCACTGCTTATTTGACATCCCCACCAAACTCCGAAAATGCTTCGAAGACATCGATGGTGAAACACTGAGTCTTTTGACGCCGTCAGTACACAGAGACCAGGTCCCTGATCCATATAGTAATATGAAGCGCACCGCATCATCATCATCATCATCATCATCATCATCATCATCATCATCATCATCATTGTCAACTGTAAGAATCGCGTACTCGTCGTACAGTGGTTGTAGCTGCCGCAGTTTCGTTCACCGATGATCTGGGGGGAGGGGTAGGTAGCTGCGCATTGCAGGCGGGAGCTGATAAATTGGTGCATAAATCCAGCAGTGTCAGTGGGCTGTCAAGCCAAGGGGGGTTGGAAAAGGAGCTATGCATTGAAGGCAATAAACTTGGATGCACGAGCGCCATTGAGGGCGCGACTGGGCCATATCTGACAATGTCTCTAGCCATTGATGTGGCCCGTCTTGGGGTCCCCATCCAGGAAGACGGCAATGACCACAGCACCGTAGCATTGTGAACTCGGCCCTTGACGGATAAGCTGGAGTCACGCCTGCGCCACAGTTAATGCAGGTTCACAAAAGGTACTTTGACCTTCCCAATCAGGATGGAAATATCAATAAACAAATTTGCTTGCTACCTCAATCGGTTCATCCGCAAGCATGAGACCAGGGATCGAGCCCACAAAGTCCCGCAGTAGCACTTTACACGTTGCAGGTGTGAAGCGCATGCCAAACAGTGGGGCATAATTATTTTGATCACTTAAAATTGTTTGAATATCCACGAGGTCAGATCCAAGAAGAGCTGTGTCGTCTGCTTACAAGACACCTGTGAGCGGACGCCCCGGGAGCACTTCGACCCCACGAGCACTATAGGCTGATAGGGAGTCTTCTATGATCACATCAATCACGAAGTTGAAAAAGAAAGGTGAAAGAGAACAGCCTTGTTTGACACTACTTGATGTGGTGAGCTCAGGTGAGAACTTCCCACAGACCCCCACACGGCCGAGGGATTGCGTGCGCGTCGTACTCGTTGCCTGCGAATATGGAAGTCCCGGCATCAACCATGGATAGAAATCTCGACGATATCCAGTGGACTTGCGGTCGAAACGGAAAGACAGCACTGGACACCGCTAACATAGATCGTTTCGCAATTTACCACGCTTCATCCACATGCTCACTGCCACCACAGTATTGGCTCACTGTGAAGAGCTGCTGGGCTAGCTCAGATCGATATTGTTGTGCTATGGTAGTTCTTCGAAGAGAGTGGATTGGTATGTCTCTTGCTGACTTGCGGGGGTCAGAAGGGGAACGAACTGTCAGGCGTGCACGCACCATGGCGTGATCGGAGTCAATTAGTGTCACAGAAGAAACGGCAGTCTTGAACTGTAGCTTTCCAACGGTGGCTGATGATCACGTGGTCTCACTGGGTCCACGGTTGATCTACGGTTGGCCGAAAGTTCAAATACAGAATGCAGCATAAACCTTGAAATTGGCCAGACATCACGAGACCACATAAGTTACTAAGGACATAGTGAATTAAAGTGATGTTTTGGGAGGTGGTCATTGAACGGTTTTTCGATCTTGGCTTTTAACGTTCAACGGATAAGACGCCGTTAGTTCCTGGTTCAGTGGGTGTATATCCTCTACACTCGTGCTCTTATATAGGTTCCAAATGGCGTGTACTTTCAGATGATGTGGCCGTTCATTTGTCCTATGGATACGGTGAAATTCACGTTGCTCTATACCAAATGATACGATCGACTAGCTAGAAAAGGCATCCTTCATAACCGCATATACGATCTATTGAAATATGGTTGGTACTATTTTGAGATTAAAACGAGTCAGGTATACTGGTTCAAAGTCCTCGGGATTCTCATTCGACTTTAACTGGGAGATAAGTTTCGGCCAAGTCAATCATCTGAAAATATTCCTCTCCATTCAGCTGTCCTAACAAATGGTTTGAGAGGTAAAGGATGGATATCTAGTACAGCATTGAAGCCGACGTAGAAGTCGGCACACAATCAAATCGATCGGAGCGGACTATGCCGAGTAGTTGAAGGATGTTTCCCGTAGTTAAACCAGTTCCTGGTTCACTATGTGTATGGCTGCATACGGCAATGGGCGTTGCCACCTGAAAACTCGTCTGGCACTGGGGAGGAGCACGTGCTTCTGTACAGTCCTGTTTTCATTCCGTGTAACGTCCAAGCCCATAAAAGAAAATGGGTGTCGACATACGTTACAGCCCTACACCGTTCATTACAACACATTTTGTCTAGTTGCAGGGGCAGCAGCGATAATGATACTCCTTGTATGTTTATACGACTTTACCCCCGAGTGCCTGGTCACCGCACGCGCACTACTGCTCAGAAAATAAACGGTTTATTTGCTACGCGCCTGAAATTGCAAATAGAATTAATCCGCCTTTACGGTAGAATAAGTCATCTGATCCTATGAGATCCACGGTATTAAGTTTGGGACATGGTGTCAGGCAGCACGTTTTCCGGACTCTTCTTTACTGTTCGCAGTTAGGCGCCGCCGCGGCCAAGAACCCTGTCACGGAAGTGATTGAGCCACTTACCGGTCCGGGGTCGGGAAGAGCTCTGATTGGCCGAAAGCGTGGACCCAACAGTCAATCATCACCACGTACCCGTCGGACGCAGATTGGCAATGGCGAATATAGGAGGCGTTGGAAATTCCAGGATCTATTCATAAGCACTTCCTAAACGATACACTGTACAGGTGCTTTTAACCTGGTTTTGGACGTTGTGTGGCTGGCTTGACAAGGATGCTCGGAAGGCTCAGACTACTGCGTTAATGCTCCATTACTAACAAATATTGATTGTATGGGTAGAAAGCAGTGAGCACTAACAAAAACGCATTGTTAAGTGGGATGGAAATGGTATGCATATACGGAAATAGGGACTTTCACGGATTCACGGATTGATACACAGGGTCGAGGCTTTCGCCTAAGTTTCCCGGGTCGATTTTGCTCTTGTCGGTCAGTGGCTGTCGTTGGCCCGAAAGGCACGTGTGAAAAAAGGTGAAGCACTGCTCTTGATGTTCTCAGCGCGGAGTAGTACGCTTGCCAGCGCGAGGACTCACATAAATAAATGCCTAATAGTTCTTTAAACTGGGTTCTAGAAGAAGCGTGAACAGCCGTCGTAGGAAGGTGATTCCACGCAGCTACTACCCGAAATAAGAAAAAATTTTTGTCTATTGAATGTGTGTGCTCCGAGCTTGAAGATTTTCTTACTATGTCCCCGCCGTGTTTGCTGGATCAACAGTGAAAAACCCGTTTGCCAAGCTTTGTTCAAACAGGGCATAAGTAATAATTAGGTCCCCTCGGAGGCGACGGTACTCCAGGGGAAAGGGCTCGAGCGTCGCGAGACGCGTTTCGTAGTCCACGGATTTGAGGCCGGCAACCATTCTCGTGGCGGCTCGCTAGACACGATATCGCTGGACACCCTCAATGAAGGTGAAGTCTTCCGTGGGTCCTGTGTGGACAACTTGGTTAGCGTATTCCAGGAGCGGTCTGACATAGGCCTCAAAGATTTTGAAAGTCCATGCGAGTAATCCGGGAGAAGGTGCGTCGGATTTTACGGATGTTCCGACGCACCAGCTCCCGTATTACTTGAATTGGCTTCGAAGTACTCTATGAGCCCATGTCAGACCGCTCCTGGAGTACACCAACAAAGTTGTCTACTCGGGAATATAATATTGCAGGTACGAGTAGATTATGCCAGTTACTGGCCCGGATGCAGGTTTCGCGTTTCTCCCGCCGTTGCAGCACCTGTACGTAGTTCGTTATTATCCGTGCATAGTGCTCCGTAATTCTTGAGTGGTTAGACACCGAGTCAGATGACCTGCGTGGTACCGATGACTTGTGTTGAGTTGGGTTGTTTTTGGATTGTGTTCGGTTTTCCTCTATGCAGTTACGCTTACGTGTATGTGGCTGTCTACACATGTCGTGTTACGTGAATTATATGAACTTTTTCTCCAAATCCGTAAGGAAATGAAAAGTGCGCTCATTTCCCTTTACCAACAATGCAAATGTAGTCACGTGCTTCGACATCATCATCCGATTTTTCTCGTGCCTCTAGCCGCTATTCGCGTGTATCATGTACTAACTATTGTTGTAACTGTACTCTTCTCAGCTTAGTTCTCTGTCCGAGCCTCACAAGCTGGCATTCACGTCAAAAACAACCACCGAATTTGCATAAGTCATGTTAACGCACAAAACGATTCAAGGAACACTTGTGCAGCGCTTCATGTACGTGGCGTAGGCGGCGTCCGACGCGTTCTGGATTCTCATAATCAGCCGGCATTCGGCCAATAGTAGATCGTGATTCGCTGTTGGGTCCAGGCTTTCGACCAAACTGATCTCGGCTTGATACTGGGGCGGAAAGCGTCCCGAATTCCTGGCTAAGCTTACGTGGGATGGACTTCTCGGCCGTAGCAGCACGTGAGTGCGAGCGGCAAAGCTGAGGCCGTGTGGAATTCCGCCTAACACTTCCACCTTGAAGTTTGCGGATGTAGCTTCGAAGAGGAGGATTCATTTGCCGTGATCTCACTGGCTTGCGGATCCTGACTGTGAAGCGTCTTGGTTGTAATCCCTGCTGAGGCTGGGCCTCCGGTGGAGCGGCAGATTTATTTTATAGAATGGTATCGAGATCTAAAGATCCAGAAGCCTTTCTACACTCAAATCACTCGGTCCTGTGGGAAGGATCTGCGTATCTGTCGATCGGATTTGGTGTGCGTGGTGTATCCACTTGTCTGGACCAACTTGAATCTCGTACATCACTTTGCCCTGCCGGTGAACGATGGGTCTCGGGGTCCATTTGGGGTGTCTGCCGCCATAGTCACGAACACTCAATCTCTGGCGTTCACTGAAAGAGCTTGCAGTTGCTCCATGATGCCGGTTGAACTGTTCCAGCATTCTGGTGTTGCGGTGACTAGTCCGCCTTTTTTGTGGCCGGATTGTGCCATGCGGTGTGCGAAGCTCCCTTCGGAGCAGTGCCTCTGCTGGTGACACTCCATCGAGTGAGTCGGGGTTTGGCGTCGCTCAAACGCCAGTAGAAACGTTTGGAAAATCTCTTCCGCCGGTCCCTCTCCTCTGGACGGCTGAAGGGCACGGCTCAGACTATCAACGAAGCGTTCCGCTTGGCCATTCGACCGTGGAAGGAACGGTAGCGGGCAAACATGTATTACGCCATATCCCCTACAAAAGCTTGAGAATGCCGACGACGTAAGGTGATTGCTGTTTCCTGGTACAATAGTCTCTGGTGTTCCAGAAGCGACTGAACAATCGTCGGAGTTCCAGGACTGTAGTGGCACTTGAGCGACTGTTCAATGGGAACATTTCCGGCCATTTGCTGTAAGCACCGACCACAACCAAAAGCGTTGACCACTCACTGGATTTGCATAATTGATGTAAAGGCGAGACCGGCTGCGACCGCGACTGTAGGTCGGTTTTCATGAGTGACTCGAATGCTTCAGCACACCGCAGGAGTGATTTTGAGACTTTCTCTTTCTGCAAGTCCACGAAAGGCCAGTAGACGTAACTGCGAGCAAGGTCCTTCAACCTGTTTGCTTCCGGGTGCCGTTTATGAAACTGGTTCAGGACAGCCAGTTGTAAGTTCTTTGGGATGACAACACGTTCTGAAAGCAGAATGAATCCGTAGGCCGGTGGGAGTGCGCCACGCCGGTTAGAGTAAGGTCTCAGTTCTTCCTTTGGGCAGGTACGCGGCCAGTGACTTGCTGTGGCACCGATTCTTGGTTCGTAACTTGGCGTACCACGTCGGCAGTCACCAGAAGGATGCAAACCACCTATGATACTACGTGGCTAACCTCCGGTTCCAGGGCGATTGTTGGGGTCACTTTGTCTTCTGGTTCCGGGTTACATGAATCAATGAGTCACGACGGTGCGTCGAATTTGTCCGAGGCAAGTGGTGGGGTGGTATTCGATCCTGAAGTCATACCATAGGAGTGGTGTCCCGTCGCTCGATGCGGTTGGCAGTATAAGCCGGGGTTCCTTTCTTCGAGCCAAGCACGGCAAGGAGTGGTTTACGATCCCTCAGTATTTTGAGCTGACGGCCGTAGAGCCTTTTATGAAAATTTTTAACGGCAAACACGATCTCCAAAGCTTCCTTTTCTATCTGGCTGTAGTTGCGCTCGGCCAAAGTCAGGGATCCGGCCGCATGTGCAATGGCCTTCTGGCTGCTGTCGGGAAAAACATGCGAAATCGCTGCGATAATTCCATAGATCGAGGTACGCGACACCACAAAGATTTCCAGAGATGGATCGTAGTGAGTGAGCAGAAATCGGAACTCGGAATTGATTTGGTAGATTCAAAGGCGCGTTGGCACTGTTTTGACCGTATCCACTTGTCGTCTTAAGTAAGTGGCTGGTTTACTAAGCTCCGGAAGCAATGCATAGCAGAAAGAAACGAACTCCAGTGGCTAACGAGACCGAGGAACGAGCTGAGGGACGCTACGTCTGTGGGCGCTGGAATACGTTAGGTAGCTTTGATGTTCCCCGCGTTCGGACGGCGGCGACTGAAAACATAATCAAAGTGCCGCCATAATTTGTGGGGTTGAAATCCATGATAACGAGGTCGTCCAAACAGGTGTCAACGCCGGGGGCAACCGTGAAACCGAAATTTCAAGGTCGGGTGTTGTAGAAACTTTTTTTTGGATTATAGGCTCCCTAATTTCTGCGGTCACAGAGCTAAACAGGTCTCCCTTCTTTAGTAGGCTTAATAGTAATAATAATAATAACAATATGTATTCCCAACCAGTGGGTAGAATACCGTCGGGCATGATCATAGTACTACAGTCAGAATAAAGGCATGACTGGTGGGGTTTGTGATTAAAGGGATTTTCCTGGAAAAGGGAAAGTGACGTAAACAGTAAACGTTAACGGAGTAGAGTTCATCACACCTGAGGT
>NW_008752419.1:0-5216 GCF_000715545.1 Opisthorchis viverrini | reverse complement strand
CCCCTTTTCGCGCAGTCACCACTACCCGCAAATCCCTCAGTAATGCCCTAATCTGACTGTAAACGCATGATCATGCCAGACGGCATGCCACCCACAATTTGGGAATAAACATTATCATTATCATTAACATTATCATAAATCGCTTATATTCCCGATTGACAACACCGGAAAACGTGATAAAATCATTATAATCTTTCTTGACCGAATTTAGGCGTTGGAAACGGACAGTGAACGGTGAAGTTTGATCGTCGAATACCTGAGACATTGTTTCGACCGTTACATCAAAGCTGAGGTCGTGGGGCAGCTTAGAGAGAATGAAATTTATGGACCGTTCATGCTCCGGTGTGCCGAGTTTTCGCAACATTAGTCTTACTTTTGTGGTCTTTTGTGCCTTTCAGTACACCCAAACGGTCGCTCATTCCTTCGTTCGCCACATCCAGACGAGAGATCTCTTATCCATATCAACCTCCGACGACTTCATCCGGATAAGCCACGTATCGCAAAACACGAGTTCAAACACATGCTCGAACTCAGCTACATCTGCGCTTCACCAAGTCACTGGTAGTCACCCCTACATACGGTACTCCAAAAATCAAAAGATGATTGGAGACCTTGTGGAGATTGACGCTCTCTCAATAACGCCACTATCTCAGACAGGTATCCAATCCCACATATCCACGATTTTGCAAGTACCTTGCGCTACACAAACATTCTCTTCAATTTCGTTCTGGAACATGCATACCACCACATACCCGTAACCGCGGATGACATCACTAAAACGGCTGCCACAATACCGTTTGAACCCTCTTACTTCACGCGTTTGCCCTTTGGCCTTTGAAATACGTTTCAACGCTTCATGGACGAAGTTTCGCCTGGTTTACCTTTAGTGTAATTCTACCCAAGCGATGTTTTGATCGCTAGAACCTGCTCAGCTGAGCGTGCAGCTCATCACAGGGCAGTATTCAAACAACTTTCAACATTCAACGTCTGAATATTGACAAAGCTTGTTTGGCGTTATGCCTAGATTTTTTGGACACCACATTGCCCCGACTGGTGTTTCACCATTGTCCGATCAGATTTTCTCCCTGGAATCTTTTCCCATACCCACCACTATCGCCCTACTTCGTCGTTTCATCGGTGTCTTCAACTACTATTGGCGGTTCCTCTCTTAGCATGCGCATATTTTACGGCCGTTATTACTTAGCTCTAAAGAATAATCTGTCACCTCGCTCCCCGCCGCCATTGCTGCTTTCGAAAGAGCCAAATAAGCTGTCACTCAGGCAACAAGTCTAACTTTCCTCGCTACTTACAAAAACACGAAGTTTATTTTGACGATCGATGCTTCGACCGCCGCTGTCGACGCCTACTCCATCAAGTTGTAACAACATATTTCAACCATTGGCCATTTTCTCGCAGATGTGAGCTGCGCAAACGTAGTACAGTACTTTTGGTTGTAAACTACCCGCCAGTTACCTTGCTATTCAGGGTTTCAGGCACTTTTTAGAAGGAAGATCATTTACCATTCAAACCTGTCATAAACCACTTACGTATGCTTTCAAAGCCAAGCCTGATCGCTGTTCATCACGTGAGATATGTCCTTCGGACTGTTTCACAATTCACTACTGACATGCGGTACACCACAGGATCGGTTGATGTCGTCGCTGACGCCCTATCCCATCCAGACATAAACACTCTTCACTCTTTCGCGTAGTAAGACCTAACCACACTGGAAAACCTTCAGCATGGTGATCCTAATTTTCCATTCATTCTATCCTCCTCTTCATTTCAAGTCTCTTAAATTTTCTTACCCTCCAGTCTGGAACCATTTTTTGATATGTCTACCGGTGCAGCTCACTCAACCGTCCCCGAAGCTTTTCGGCGAGTTGGTTTCGACCTTTTTTATGAACTTACTCATCCAGGAATCCGAGGAACAAGAAATTTACTAGCAAACTTCCCGTGCGGCCCTAAATTTATAGTTCTCCGACATGACTTTACAAGGAAACTCGTTCAGCCCTTTTTTGGTGTTTCACTCAAGGGTTGTCGAAATCATCCCAAATGCTTCATTTTAGAAAGAATCGGAAACCATGATACCGCCTCCACTGATCATCTGGAGCCTGCCTACATTGGAGCACCCCGACCACATCCAGAAATCCTGCTATCTCAGAAACACTCACATCTACATCAGATACCTCAACCGCCAAACTCACTTCTTCCATCAATCGTTACGGACGATGGGTCCTTTTCCCTCAGCGCTTAATTGATCACGGAACTTGAAGTGAGCAAATTTTGATTCATTGCTATCGTCATTAAAACTTTTTCTCATTGTACGGTCAGCGTTCTGGTGGGAGAGTAGTTTGGTGTTTTGTACCTTTATTTTGCTTCCATTATACCACTACGTAGTTGATAAATTGCATAGTCGTTTTTTGTTTGAATACGGAAGACGAGAAAAAAAGCGCACCTGTACAATTTCACACAATACAAACTCGGTCACGTGCTTTGACTCTCGCTTCTAATTTCGCTAGCGTTTACAGCGATCATTCGCGGGCCTCATATGCTAACTCTGTTATCAAAACATTTCAGCTTTTCTGCAGAATCTAATATGGGTGAGAACCGTTCAAATGAAGACTCCTGGGAAACCCTGATCGGATTATTGTCTGTTCGCTGAGCTGGGCGAACGACGAACTAGTTTAAAGAGATCAATTCATGGTGAGTCTGTTCCATCTGACTTTTTTATTATTGTATGCTCAGTCTGACGTTACCCCTCTTAATACTTTGACGCACGCTCCTGATAAAATGGCTTATTGGTTAGTCAGACCACTGCACTTTCCTTCCATCAGCAAGCGTGGGAAAATCACTCCTGAACGTGTCTTCGTACCGCCCGAACTAGGAGTAAAAATTGTGACCAAAAAGAAAGCCGGATGTGAACTCCGTAACTGAGGCCGCGGCTGCATTATTCGCGGAAACAGAAGAATCACCAGCACTAACTACTGCTGTCTGGATATGCAGTTTCTGGGACAGTGATTCAATGAGCTTCAGTCGCGCTCCTCCAAACTGCTTCTGTTACTGCCGAAATAGTTCCCGGTTTTGATTTGATTCGACTGATATCGTGAGTTTCTTTTCGTCAATTGTATTAACGGTGTTTTTCCTACCTTAGTCTCGGTCTGAGCCTCCCAAGCTAGCGCTCAAATCACCCATCAAAGGCACACGAGATGTATAAAGTTCACAACAATGTCAGGAACCTCGGTACAGCGATTCGCATATATGCCGTAAGCGGCAATGACTTTCTGGAATTTCTGACGCGTTCTGGATGCGCCATTGGCAACCGGTGTTCGGCCACTACTGATTCATGATTGGGTGTTGGGACCAGACTTTCGACCAACCAGATCCCAGCTTGATCCTGGACTGGCAAGCGTCCCGAATTCATGCCCAATCTTGCGTGAGGTGGGATTCTGAGCCATAGCAGAACCTGACCGCAAGCGGTGAAGAGGGATCCCTGTGGATTCCCATCTAACACTATCATTCTCTGCTTAGACGAATTAATATACCCATTTTAATTTTGTCTGTACGCAAATTAATTTGGTGGGAGTTGTGGATATCAGTTTTTTAGCCATACACCTCCATTGGCACCCAGACAAGCGCTGTTTGGCCCACCAGAATGCTGTGTAACAGGGCTTCATCTGTCGACAACCTACAGCCTGAGAGGAATCTTGCTGTCAAATTGCCTTTGGAATTCCACAGAGCGATGGATGTTTGAAGATCTACTATAGCAAGAACAGTAATTTTTCAATATATCATTGTTACAAGTGGTCTTAAGCCTATATGCATCTCCATAGGTGCGTTTTAACCAAATATTGGAAGAAACCTGGCAAGCTGCCTTTCAAAATTTTAGATCAGAGGATCGTCCGCCTTGCTTCATTACACTGCACTTCACCAGTCGGGCTGTTTAAATGAGAAGATAGTACGCTACTGTTATGTGTGGAGCGGAGACATCTAAATCGGATTGCTGAACGTGACTAGTTCTCCTTCCCTCGTTCGGACGATACTCTTGATAGAACGGCTGGTGTATAGAGATTCTCTACTTTGGATTCAGCGTCTACATATTACCAAATTGAGGTACAGAAAAAGTATTCGTTGCCAACAAGCTACGTAGTGCCATCGGGTGCGCATAAATTTTAGACAGTGGCATTTGAACTTCAAAACGCCCCAACAGCATTTCAGCGATGCATGTAGACGGTAATTGCAGGGTCAGTACTTAGGTCTTTCTTGTTTTACCTGGAGGCCATCTTTTTCCACGCAGGACGAGATGAGGAAAAAGAGTGGGCTATGAAAAGTCCCATGTTGCCTTAAGGAGGCTGGGGGGTTATCTTGAGTTGAAGAAACGCTTGTTCTTGCACTCTGAAGTGCTGATTCGGGAAAATGAGCTTTTTTCTTAGGGAGAACGAAAGAGGCTTTGTTGAGACCAAGTACATTGCTGAGTGGTGGACAATGATCACTGACCTTAGCTTACGTAGTTTCCTCTGGCTTGCATCATGCTTCAGGAGATTCGTTGAAGGAATTGCAGGCATCGGTGCACCGTTTAATCAATTTACGCACAAGGACTGTGGACTGTAGGCTGTGAAATTTTATGGACATTTAACCGCCATAGGCGGGCGTTAACAGCATCTCATTGAGTGAAATTGGATTTCTCATGACGCCTGTAAACTGGCAACTAATGTCGCGCTGTCTCAATGTGTTGCTGTTGTTGTTGTCATTGTGATTGGTATTCAGAGATTTCATAGAGATTTATCACTTTCAGCTTCGAGATAACATCAAGAGATTTATCTCAGCTTCGAGATAACATCAATCCCTTTAGACGGCTGACTGCCTCGATGTTGCCGGGAGAAATGAGCTAGCGGACCCGGTGTCAGTAGGTGAGAAATGCGTTTTAATTGCCTCATCTTGTTGATATTCGGGATGGTTAAACATGCGTCACCACGGAGTTGCGTTCAGTAGATCATCACAGAAATCCAACGAAAATTGAGGCATGCTGGAAAGAATAAAACGAATGAGCAGCCGAAAAGGCGCTGCCGCGGGTTTCTGCAACATAAAGGTATTGTGGCATTCTGCCAGGAGTGCTCCTTATGCGCAAAAGCCAAGGTCCAGAAGACTGCATCAACCGGTCAACTTGCAAGGACAAAACAATTGAGCGGATGTCATCATCATCATCATTGTCAGCT
>NW_008752418.1:27243-58940 GCF_000715545.1 Opisthorchis viverrini | reverse complement strand
CTGGACGTCTTCCGACGACGAAATCTATCCGCTTAGGTTATCCGGCTTGAGAATTTACCATTCTGGTCGGTCTGATCGAATAAAATCACCAACAGCTAGTCGGAGGGTTCCTGATTCTGAGACGAATTCCAGTTTCTTACAGCTGTGTGAATGGTAAGAAAGCAATGGGACCATGGCTGATATCGGAACGTTCTGGACGTCTTCCGACGACGAAATCTATCTGCTTAGGTTATCCGGCTTGAGAATTCACCAGCTGGTCGGTCTGATCGAATCAAATCACCAACAGCAAGTCGGAGAGTTCCTGATTCTGAAACCAGCAACTTCCGCTGCTTGACCGAAGGTTCACTTGCTTAACTCAGTCTGCGCACACTCAGTGTATTCGATTATGAACAAAATTTTTCAATATAGTCAACCAGATCCACACTGAAAACTACAAAACAATGTTATGCTACTTCAATTGTGGTAGTAGTCTCGATTATGCAAGGATATCTCACTTTCCCGAGTCTGATCACATCTCCTCCGCTTTACACCTCGCACTTGCTCAACACAGGTCGGATGTCACTCGATATCTTCGGTCAGTTTTCATACACATTTGTTTACAAACATAGACGCAAATAACCATTTCCATTCTGATCATATCCAATGATGCAACTATGAATATATTTGTTTCTTTATGTACTGTTCGATAACATTGATCGACAACATACAATATAGACGTGGTAATTCAGATGCGTCCGGCCTACACTCCTGGTGTACTTTAGGACCGTTGCCCTGCATGTTAGATGTCCGGAGTTCAAATCCCAGCAAGACCGAAGATATCCATTGCTGATGAGCTCCTATAAGGTTGAAACCGGAGTTCAGTGCTTTGCCTGTTTGGTGTGGACTCAACAGACTGCTTTCGCCAACTTTTGACATTTTCATGAGAGATCTCAATTAAATTATCAAGGTGTCTTGAAACCTTTCTAAATCTGATTCGACGGGAAATTTAGTTGCCCGCTTGGGTGCTCAATCCCTGTTGTAATATCTAAAGCATCGTACTCTAGACACGCTAGCATAGCAGTGGTTCACATTCAAATTTCTGTCGTGAGACGAAAGGTTTCCGTCTCGGAATTTTCAAGACAGCCTATGAAAAGGTACTAAATTGTCCTCTCAGGAAGAATTTGGTTACAGAGATACTTAACGTCTGCCTATAAGGTAACATGTTGTCCGTTGTTAGGATTGCCCGAAACCTAATCGTTGAGTGGTGTCATCTATATCTTTTCGGTATCCTAAAGGTAGATCTATGAAGCCCAGAATCCTAAAATGCTTGAGTGAAAATCTGAAGGTAGTTAGGTGTCTTGTAAAGATATTCTGATATTCATGTAGCTCACCAGACTCCCTGTTGGAGGGTACAAACCTATGCAACATCTTACCTTTCCAATGAGCCATGATTATATTACTATCAAGAAAAGTTAGGAGAAGATTCCTGCACAGCTATTTAAAAGCAACAAAATTCTTCTTTAGCATAACGCGCAAGGGCTGTCCCCTACAAAAACGCTGCATAAAACGCTAGTCATCATACTAAAGCAAAAATCTCACCTGACTGGCTTTTAAACTGCACTGAGCCGTACTGCTCGTGTTAGAATGGCACCCAGGCAATGCAACTGAGTGACTAGTAATTGTGTGACTTGTGTAGAACCCAGAAAGGCAAAAATATGAACTGCCAAAGCTTCAAAGTCAAATTGAGGACCGCAAATGCTCTTGATGGATAGTGGCACCGAAATCAAATTTAATACTGGTAATCGATAACTGCTTTCGGATAATAGCTGGTGCTTTGGTTTCAAAGAGTAAATCAGTATATTCTAGGTCCTATTTCGTTAGCGCTCTCCCAATGGTCTCCAACTAGTTTACTTCTGGTACAGCTGTGCCGCTTAGATGGGTTAAATTAGTCTCATTCTGCCGTTTTATTATAGCTACAGTTAAAATGTTCATCTGAGAAGGGCTCATGATCACGTAATTCGATGAAATCGATCGAATGCAGAGCGTGGTAATACAAACGGCCTCAAACTTGGTTGCCATTCGGATCTTTCTTGTGTTGCGGCGCAGCAACCACATCGTGAGATTTGACCAGTGTCTACTACACCGCTGTTAGACGAAAGAACAACATCACCGTTCAATTCGAGCACAGTATGAGGGGATTATTCATGTGTTAGACGTTGTCTGCCCATCGAATTCAGTACCAAGTCATCTACTGGGTTGCTCCAGGTAGTTCGTCAAGTCTTCTTTCGCCATTCGTTTTGTCCTCCTCTGACCAGGGTAATAGATGCCGGAACGCAGAGCGCAGAAGGGAAAAGCACTCCAGTGCAATTATATGAAAATTTAGACCAATCAGAGTGGAATGTAAGAACAGATAACTACATTTGGGTTGAACTTTTACTCAGTTTCAGTTCGTTGCTTTGTGATACGCTCGGCTTTCTTTCATCTACGGTGTCTAAAATGACAAGTTTTGTGTTGCTAGTCCCTTACGATCACCGCTCTCAGGTGATCGAAATTGCTGGGATACTTAATAGCCCTAGTAGTGAAACTGCACCTTATTGATTGAGTCATCAAATTCGTTTCAGATTTATTTCATTTCAGTCCACTTTATTCTGTTGAGTAGAGTTGTCACAAGTCTGCCAGATTAATACGATATTTGTCTTCATTCACTCTCACGTATAATGATCATTATTGGAAATTCTCATAAGCCACCATACTTCCCCAGATCAATCAGTAGTAGATGCTCCGTTAGGAACCTCCTGACTGAGTGAAGAACGTCCACCTGCCGGAGAGATGTTGCGGGATTGAATGACGAGACTTGGAAACTACTGAGGAGCAAAATGGAATTTTTCTTATGGAGAGGCGTCGTTATGTATCTTTATGTCCATTACCATCATCAAAAAGTTTCTGGTGATATCAACACATGTTTTGCTGCCAAACGAATGTACTCCTAATTCAGGCAAACGAATTGGGATAAAATCATCCATCTAACAAGACATACAGGCCACTTACGTTAATTGTCTTGCAGTCTCTAGGTTTCATCGTAATTATGCTTGTGGTAACCCTATTTTTCAAATGAAGAACATAGAAAAAATTGAAGTTGTGCTGTTATTTGCAAGAAACTCACAGTATACTGAATATGACAGGAAGTTTTTGTCAAGCAACACCTTCGATCAGCCAGAACCAAGTAATCTTCGGAGAATAAATTCGAAATGCCCAATAAGTTACCATATCTCACCTCCATCCATTTTCCTCCAAACAGGTTACGTAACCCCAAAAATTAAACGTGCGGACATTTACAATAACAAGCTTTATGTCATGATGGATACCAGTCTATCCGAAGTAAGCCACACGTACGAGGTCACTATCGTCGAGAATGAAAGCGTACAAAAAAGATTCGTTTTGAATGGTCCAATCGATTCGGTCAGAGACGTCACTTGTAATCAGTGCGTTATCTACGTCCGCACATACTCCAAAGAGGGTAGTTCGGCCTTTTCTGAACCAACGCGTCCTACAATGCATCCGGGTATGTTCTTGAATCTACTAAAATATCGTTTACATTGTCGTTAGTGCTTTTTACAAGCTAGATTTGTTTTTCATTAAGATGGGAAGTGATTTTCAATCAAAGTCCGCTGAAGTTGCCTTGCTCTTTCTATGGGATAGTTTGGAACTTCCAAGGGGATTAAGTAGGATCTAGGAAATGTTGGTTATTATGCGCGGCCGTGAGTCCTTTATCTGGTTAGCCCTTTTCTTTCTCTCACATGTTTTGAAAAGTTAGAACTCTCGATGGAAAATGAGGCTACTGTGGTAATCAAGATCACTATCCACATCATTCTTTCCGCATTATCCCTCCTGTGCATGCTCAAAAACCTTGCAAGCTACGGGTTTTTTGTCAATTTCTATTCATATTTTCTAAACGGGTGCCCCGAAATGCAGGCACTTCGGAATGACTGTATTAGGTTAACACCAATTCCCCTCAATCCAATTTAATTACTTTATTCCCGATAGGAAATTCAAATAACTAATTGTTGTATGGCAGCGATGCATCAGTGTTGAAAGTTGTTGCTGTGCTGTCGATGATGATGATGATGATGATGATGATGATGATATGATGATGATCAGTCATATGCCAACCGTAATAATTGTTGTTTGTCCGTTAGCCAAGTACCGAGATAGTCTTTGCTTGACGATTAACCCAAGTGCCCTGTATGGATGCACTGTATTAGCTACTGATACGAAAATGAAGGACGATCCTCCATAAATAATAGGGCTATTTCATTTTTTTACAAAGCCAGAATTTAATTCGAGCGTGCTGGGTGCTTCATCCTGCCGAGTGAGTTTGTATCATCTTGGTCTTTTTTTCTGGAAGGCAGACCTGGAAGCATTTTCTTGACATCTCGGAAAATATTCCGTAATCAGTGCTTTTGGACTGAATGTTGTGCGAAGGAAAAGGTAGCCGCATGTTTTGTTGAACATCTTTGAACAGCAGCCACCGACTCTCAGAACAACGCTACAAATCGATATTCAATTCTGCAGAACCGAAGCTATTGAATTTGAGTATGCAGATGTTCGACTTCCGGTAGGTTTGCAACACCACACGTATACTCAACTCTGCCTAGCTTCATAATTTTGATTACTGATTCCTCTGGCTCACAGACACTGGACGTTCGGCACAGAAGCTTCTTCTGGTTAGCCATACCACGTTGTGTACTATTGCAAACTGACCGTCATTCCATTTGGTCGAACTCTCAAACAGTCATTTGACTGCCGCGATCTAGCTGGGCTATTTCGAGTCAGTCAATTCAGTATATCAATGGAGCTAGAAGGGGTTTCAACAGACTCGAGTTAAGTCACTCTGGCAATCAAGCAGTAGAACTTTTACCCTTGTAATGCTGATGACCATATTTGGCTTCTGGTAGTATTTGTATGGCATCCCTCAAAGAAGCTTTCCAACGCAGGGAAGCGCAGTTAGGCAGGACGACGAAAAAACGCACAGTAATCTGGATTGGAATGATCGATCGAAACAGTTGGCTGGCATGCCTTGGTGCGCTAGAAGATTGTATTTGTGGGCAGAATAGCAAAACGAAATGCATCTCAAAATTAAAGTTGTTTATGTAACTTATTCAACTACTGGATGACCTCGATATGTACGCTTGGAAAAGCGTTTCATGAACTGCGAGAGTGACTGCAAATGAGAAGAAGCGATAGCGAGGTCCAGTTGACTCACAAGCTGATGAAAATTTCTCGGTAGTTGACCAATGGTCCCACCCTTCTTGAGGCTGAACCATTCGTTTTAATCCCAGTTGAGTGCGGAACTGTACTTAAAGGGGGATGCACACCCACTTGCAAATTAAATTGTTAACAAGGGAATTTAGTATTCTCCACTTAGTTTCTGATTTATGATAGGGAATCTTCGTACAGCGTCGGATACATCTCGCCCGTTGTAATCAAGTCGCTTAATAAAACACGAAACCTGCTATTAGCTACACGATCGATAAGACAGATAGAGGATTTCAACAAATATTGAGAAAACAACCCTAGAAACAAAGTTCGAAAGCAAAGTTTGCGACTTACTCAACTGACAAATCCGCGTCTGGGTGCGCGTGGTTGTTTAACAAATTGTGCCCTGGATTCAAAGTAAACAGGGTGCTTCTAACTGAGCGATGTGGTGTGCCACCGTACAGGTATCTCGAAATCTCTCACCAGTGTTTGCTACCCAGCTAACCCATAAGAATACGTCTACGTCTTAGGTAACTTCTACGCCTGGATTACTTCCACAGCCACTTCCCTTGCAAGCAGCGTAGAACTGTCTACGCTGTTCACACATTCGCACTACTGTGAAAACTACCATTAAGTAGCAACCTAAATAAAACACGAGAATGATGCGTCCATCGACCAGTCTGTCCGCTTTTTAATGATAAGTTCACTCCCAACTGATCTAATTACGGTGGTAACACACCGACATCTGAGCTGATTTTTCGGCAGCTCATCCACGAAGATGATCTTGAAACTATTGAATAACCACATGTCATTTTTTCACACTAGAAATGTCTGCAAGCGAGAATTTTGAAGTAATCATTACCAGAAGCAGTCCGAAATTGCAGTGGAACCTACCATCTAGGCACAAAGCGTATCGAGTGATATTCAAACCGCTTGTTGGAGGCAAGGAAACGGAAATACCACTCCCGAGTGCACAAGGTACACACTTCATAAAGAAATACAAAGTATGCACTGTCTACGAGTTCCTACTCGTACGGAGGGAAAAGAATGGAGGTAATACCACCGTCAAAAATGTTACGATTTATACTGAACCTGAATGTAAGTTGGATATTTCGTGGACCATATGATTTCATGCTTATAAAGTGATTTTGAAATGAGAAAGTCTACTACACTGAACCCACAACATGCGCGACAGCAGGAAAAAAGGCTCCAAAAATCCTGGTTTCAAACTTTCCCCTTATTACAGAAGAAGTGTAGTGTTCATTTTTCAATATTACGAATATAATACAGTAAAATGCAGTTCACTTATGGTGTCAGATATGCACACATACATGCAAAATGATGCGTTAGAGAAAGAGGTGTCTAACTTAAGCAGAAGCATAACACGGAAACAGTGTTTAATCCTATTCGTCACGGGATTCTTTGCGAGTCGACTAGGAAAGTGGAAAATTCAAGCCAAAGGCGAAAATTCAAACAAAGCATAAAACTTCTGGTTAACTTCCTAGGAGGCAGAAGCTTTCTAATCCGCTCAAGCACGCTTCCTTGCTAGGTAACACTTCGACTCCTTAACACTCCACTCTCAGTGCGGAACCTGAGCAGAAAGTTTCGAAATATTCAATTCGTTTTTTGTACTACTCAGACAGCTTGGTACATCTGAACCTGAATCGGATTAAATGCAACCACAAAAAGGCGAATATGCGTCTGCTTTACACAACACACTACTGACAAGGTTACCGAAAACTCCAACAATACACTGTCAATTTGACCCTCCTGACTGATTAGACAGACCTAGTTTCCATATATCTTGTGCTCGGCATGAAACCAAATTGTACGCAGTTGACGAAATACACCTACTTAAAAACAAGTATGATGTTAGTGAGAGGTATAAATCTCTTGTTAACTCCAGTCTTCAGCTGTAGGACTTAGCTGGACGTGATATTTGAGGCATCTCAGTATGGCTTCTTCTCGTAACACTACTCATATTGTTGCTGAAAACCATAAAACCCAAAATGTGCGCAGTTCGTCAAACGCACTCACTGAATTTCACGTCTGTGCTGTTCGCCAACTCAGTGTCCTGCACATAAGCTGCTTTATTTTTCAGTTAGTAGGAAACTTGAGATATCGTAGTACCTTAACCTTCAAATGCCAAGAAACTATGGTGCCATATCTCAATTATCGCGCCAACTGAAACATCATACGACCTTTGTGTGGCACAACAAGTTAAAGAATATCATTACCAGAGTTTCATCTTTAGGCCATTTGTCTCCCGTTGTTACCAGCATAAGTTGCAAACGAGTCAGTTTCGCCAGTAGCTCTTTAAGTAGAACACAATGTCGATGCGATCCTGGGAACTACGCATACTCTGTCTGATGAGCTCCAGGAGGTGCGAGATGAGCTGTCGAGGGCTTTCTCGTAAACTTGTAAATATCTTTGTGCTTTGTTGTGAAACTATACTTCGATATCTTGAGTATCGTGCTAAGAGAAATATGCGACGGTATATGTGCGGCAAAAATATAAACACTGGGTTAAAATGGATTAAAATTTGTCGAAAGAGTTGTTTTTCAAAGAAGATAGGCGCTTTGGTGGGATCCACTTAAAAGAGGAAACCCTGGTGAAGCATATGTTCGGTTGAAAATCATCTTGTCCATATACGGCCTACGATTATTTTTTTGGTTTCGCAAACTGCTGAAATCTGGCAGATGTTGTCTGAGTAGACTGTAGCATCCTTAATGTTCTACTGACCAGGAAGATAAGAGAGCCTCTGGGAATACGTGGGTTTTTATTCAGGAACGACCATTGAAAGACAAGGACATCGAGGCCTGGATTTACCGGATCCAACAAGCCCAGTGCCAGTTGGTATTCACTTTCATTCACAACCGAGATGTACTTATTTTACCAGGGATCGTTCCTGAAAAAAGGCTTTATATCGCTCCGGTTTAGGTAGCAAGTGGACAGCTGTAGAACCACGGTTTTGACAACCTCTCTTCATCCCCACAAGTCGTGTTAACTAAGTAGCAGACAGCAATCGATAATCAGCGGATAAATCCTTTTAGTTCCATAGGAATAATGTCACGGTGAATAAATACCCAGTATTATGCACTCTAAATTCGTGAAAATTTAACAGTGCAACATGAACATTATAGTATAAGTAAGATTATAGACAATTTTAAGGCTGAACTTCACAAGTAAGGTAGTAGTCAGCATCATCCAGATTGTTTTGACGAACTAAGTCTGTATGGGCTTAACAAAACAAGGCCTATGGATTTCGGAAAGTCCGAATGGCGGAGAGAACATCTGTGAATGCACGTTGAATGTTTAGGACTTATGTGTTGTTTAGGAAATCTTTACAGATATTTCCTCGTAGAACATATTGATTTTTGTTGTTTATGTTATTTCTAAAGGTAAATCACTATTCTGTGGCGTACCGCCATCGTTTTGACAAGAGTGTATCACAGGGGTAAGGACTTTTGTTTTATACACCGGGCGGTGACTTCCATTAATTGATGTGGAAGCACATTGCCCTCCTCAGCATGTGTGATTAAGAAGGCAGTTGCTATCAAGTGTACTATTCGCAATGTATCACCCGGCTGCATGTTTATGAAACATACGATTTTGTACCAAACATATCAAATCACCCACTGTCCACTATCCAACTGATTTCAGTACCGGTAAATATGACACTAAGGCCCATTGTCCCCGGAGAATTACGCATGGTGTTCGACTTGAAAACCTCTGGCAAATGTCCGTTACATTACGCCATTCACAATCTCGGTAATCTGAACGGTACGTCAATGCTTCAACTTGGCACCCCCTTCACGATCAAAATTCACAATCCCGAGAAGAAAACGCGTTTCAAACATGCCTACACTTTTCTTGGATTTCCGAGCTGTGTGCGTCTGCGGATCACAGTTTTGCCAGTACTGCAGAGACTGCAAATGTCTGCTGCTTATTCTGTATCCCAGTCGCACCTCCTGGGTAAGTGTTCGGCAGTTATCTATTTTGGACAAAACTTGTGTTCTGAAGAGAGTTAATTTGCTCAAGATTGAGATCCATGTTCTGAAGATACTGAATGTTGTACTACTAAATATCTGTATTATTAGAAAAACCTCCTGTTCAGTCTATTTGGAGCTAGTCATCGATTGAGTAAATATCAAGTTATTTTCCGCACTCTAACTGGGTTTTCCATATTCACCCATGTTAGATTTGCTGAAACTCAGAGCACACAGAAGTTTTACTGAATCCTCCCCGATTTATTAACTTAGATTGCAAAGTATTCCTTCGCTCTTTTAGAGATACCTGCATTGCTGCTTTGTACACCTGCGCTTATCTGCTTGAGTGGGCTCACTTGGATGTAGTGTTGGTCTCTGACAAGCCCGACCAAAATATTAGTACAGAATGTTTTCCTCTCTACCCGTACTTGCGTGCAATACACAGAGTAAACTAATCTCTCACCCAATTGTTAGTATGGGGTGCTTCCGTGCTAGAAATGCAAACGTAGGTCTTGGCGTAAAGAAGTACGGTATACAACCAAACATCGCTGTAAATAGAAGCTCACATGATCCTCGTATAAGCTGCTCTGAGTTTCTTTAAGAGCCATACTGGAAACTGACGCCGTTTAAATGAAATGCGAATCGCGAGTCTGTGAGCTTATAAAGTGCGAATCAAAACGGCAGCATATGGATTGTTAACCTTCAGTCACCCATACTCCCATGGCTGCCCTTCGCAAAAACAATGCGTTTCTCGTCTTAGTAAAACTCCGTTGCACACTCTGGTCCGTTGCAGTCGAAAGACAGTATTTGACGAACGCCACCTACACATAAAACCGTCGACCAAACCAGTAGCTATAAATGACCTAAGACCTGTGCCTTAGCGAAAGATGGTCTGATGTTACAAGCCGTACCACTGACACCATTGAATGTTCACGGTGGCCGGTACAACTTATGGTGACGGTCCTTAGGAGAGACCGTTGGACTTGATTCTGGAATTGTCTACAGTCTACAGTCTCCTATCCATTTCTGACTCAAGGTAGTTTGTTCCAGTACAAATTCCTACCTTGATACAGTCACCTCGAGGGGGAACCCCACTAAACTGAGTTTTGTTGTTGTGTGGTTAGGTGGCTATGTAAGTTGTGTGTTCTACTTAACCTGAACACGGTACCCTACTACACTGGCAGAATGAATGCAGTTCGCACATGAACTCTGAAAAATGTACATTCAAAGCCTCTGTTATCGATATTTTAGAATGCCATTTCCGCAAACAGAATCAGGCCAAGCATGGCTAAGTAAGCTCCAGTGCCACACGAAATCAATCGACTTTTAAGCGATTTCACGCATTTTACATACGTCTCGTGAGAGACTTCACTTGGTACTCGGGACACTTACGAAACATTACTCGTACCGGTTCAGTATTCATCTGGGACACGAAGCAACAGTACGCAGACACCGACCTTCCCTGATCTACCATGATCCGTCACGCGTGACTGATTTGCAAAGCACAACGTGACTGAATTGATTCCTCCGTTCCTTACATTGTACTGCAGCTATCGCCTTCATCTGACAAACGTTTCACGCATGTCAGCTTTTGTATTCTGATTTCACTGAGCGGTTATGATCTCGGTCTAAGATGAACTTGAAAAAGAAGCAGTTTTGACTATTCCCAGTTTTCTTCATATATAAGAAGCCTGCAAGAAGAAAAAACTGTAAAGGTGACAAATTTTGTGAGTGCATTCTTCCGTCGTAACAAATTTTGTCCTAGCTGATTCCCCCCGTAATAAAAAACGAAATGTTTCCATTTTACGTCCGGGTGGAAACAAAACAAGCATAGAATGAGTGCTTCTGGATGCTTCAGAGCTAAAGCTGAAGTTGTCTGACGTAGCGGAATGCCTTCATTCAGCTAGTTAGACAATAGAAGCAACTAGATGTTGCGTTCAGATCCCTGTGGGAAAAGTTGGACCACATTTGAACGCGCATACAGATAGTGAAAATGCTTGGTGTTTACTTTCGGCTCCTGGTTAAATGAACACAAAACCTTTCTTCTGAGTTCAGGGAGACGTCTTGTGAGGCTGAACACATATCCAACTTTGGAGACACGCAAACACCTACACAGCAGATTTATCACACAAGACGACAAAAACTAAAAGAACCCAAATTAAGCCTTGAAATACAACAAAAAAGAGGTCACTTGACTCTCGAATCCATTTTAAAACACAGTAATTGTCAGCTACCAGCTGAATTCACTTAATAAAATCATGCGAGCTTTTCCCATGTTTTTACGCTAACCGTGTTCTCAATCCCTCAACTTTAAGACAAATGAAGTGGGCTTTGTTATAGACATAATACGCTACTCACAAGGTCGCTGAAAATTCTTGGACAGCCTACGAGTTGTTTTGTTCTTCCTGGGGCTCAGGATGGCGCAGTCACCGAGTTTCCGTCGACCTTATGTTCTACTTGAGACCGAAATTAGCAAAATACATTCAGTTGCAAACAACTCTGGTTTTTTAGTCTCACCAGTGGATCTCACTATGCAGTCAGCGGTGTGGGGCAATTTCTGGAGAGACCAAGAAACGTAAAAAAATTGAGGAAGATGCAATAGTGGTGTCCTCCCACAAACTTCGGTTGTTGACATCGGTTGATTTAAATACCAAACAGATGACGGCTTCCGGACAACCGAGGAATGATGGGCAGAACGCTTGGCAGACAATAAACTGCGAAATGCAGGATCTGTGCTTGCTGACCTACTTTGGGTTCAATGGAGAGTACTGTGAACAACACAAAGAAGCGCCAACATCTGGATTCATTGCGGAACTGAAAATGCTAGAATTGGGGAAAGCTGTGCTACCAGATATCAAAGCATAAATATGGGTTTCGATATGTGAATAGCGCATTTTCTGTGTAAAGAAGAATGAACAGTGACGAGTGAACCAAATGCTGACAGATAGCTACTTTACAATGGAAACAAAACAAGTTGATCTTCCTAGATGCGCTTGCCACAAAAACAACTGGCTGCTAACGGAAAAGCAACTCACACGGACCACATTCTGAACTGCTTCAGCAACCATCCAAACTATCATAAATGAAATTGCGCTCCAACCCTATTCAAGTAGACAGAGACGCACTGTGACGCGATAGAGCCCAAGACGAATTAACGGCGGTTTTATCAGGTACTTCACACCTACTCGAGGAACCACTTATGAAGATGCTTACGGATTAAACAACAGACTTAGTAGTCAGCACAATCAGAACAGAATGATTACTCTTGCCCATACCGAAAACCGCTGAATTGACTGCGAGACATCCGACGCAACATTGAATAGCATTCGTCTTCAAGCCCGTAAGTACGTTGAGAAGAGCCCTGTCTGGAACAAACAGAAGACTGAATACAAAGAAGCAGACGAATGTGATCTACACATATCGTTAGAACGACTGTGATGAACTGTAGTTTGGCCAGGCTGGAAGAAAACTTGTCACCGGAATACCAGCTTGCCAGCTTGTCATTTCTCTTAAATAGCAAGGACAGAGGATGTCGGTTCAATTGAAGTGACTTCCAAATACTCGCCCGCGCATGAATGGGACTTCGTCAAAGAAGTTAATCAATAAATAAATTAAAATTGACTAAATTTCTCGGTCACTAATACAAAATAGTTACACAATCGTGGGGCCTTGAACAAACTGGGAAATCTAGCAACTTAACAACAACCTACAAAGCAAGTGAATCAGTGAAACAAACTTACTAAAAATAGAAGGCTATTCAACAAACTAATCAAGTAGAACAGAACACCACAAAGCAAGAAGGAAATGGCCCGATACAAGTTAATGAGAGACTACAACGTAACTCAGGTTCAAAGCCGAGCAAAGAAATTATGCGAAAGGCACCTATGGACCAACCGACCAATTTACAGGTGTTGGGTACTGTTTAGAACTAATACAAACACAGGCAGCAGGGGAAGAATTCACACAATCACCCGCACAGGCAAGTACACGTAGAATGGCGATGAAAGATTTGCGATCCAAATGCCAAGTTTAGCGAACAGACGGTCATCCAAGTAGATCACCCAAGCTACACATTTTCCGCAAAATCGCCACCAACCTCTTCCTCTTTGCTAAAGTTTTACCACTTGAAGCACGCTCGCTTGAAGAATGTTCTATGTCATTCTTTGAGCATATGAACGGACGAACATTGTTTCATATGTTAGCACATCAATTTATATGGGTCTCAGTTCTCTGGTAACAGGACTTGGCGGAGTATTATGTCTGTGTGCATCGGGACACTTGAAAATAAAAATAAACACCATTTGAGTTTATAAACTGTCTTTTCCCATCAGTCTTAGCAGACCACAGTGGCAATAATGAAAATTTGTTTACCTGTTGTTCAGAAAAGGGCCTTATTATATTACGGATGTATATATTACCAGATGTAGCGCGGACCTATTAGGTCAGAGCAAATTAGCCAGGACAAGTTCAGTAGGCAAAGGTAATCAGTTTCCGAAGGTCTAATAGCCACTCTAGGTTCCACACTTGGGCTCGTATAAAAATGTGGCAACAATAATCCGGAATCGCGCTTGTTTCTCAACTCAAAACTCTGTACACATTTGACGATATTTCAATTAAATTTATTCCATTTATATACACGTTTGAAAGAACCGGATTTCAGAAGGCCAAAGCTCTTAAGAAGATCTAGTTCTAGATAGCTTGGTTGTTTCCACCTCTTGTGATAGGTTATTTACATTTCCCATGACAAAATGAACGTTTTCTTATCACTGTTATCCTCATTCATCTACAGAGTCTCCGAAGCCTGAAGAAGTTGCTCATGAACTCCAAGGCAACAACGTTACAATCAAATGGAAGAAGAAACAGCATTGTCCGGCGTTGTATAGTATTGTTACGTTGAATTCTGCAAATCAAAAGACCATAGAAAATGCGGTTACATTTCATAACCTCGTAGGTTGCGTGGATTACACCTATACCGTCAGGTTGTATTTTCGGAGCAATGCAATGGTCGAATCTGATCCTGTTACTTTCGTCTGTAAGTGGTCTTTCTTCTTCTCACGTGACTTCAAAGCGCATGGTACCGCTATACACATGTCTACGGTTCACCACTCCCAGTCAGAATATTTGCACCATAAGATTGTTCGATAGACAAACTTCCAGACTACTATAACAACTGAGTACACTGTTGAACCGATTACTGACTCGGATGGGGAATCCACACAACCGACCAGGAACAAGAAGTACGCAGGTGTGACAAAAACTTGACAGCACATTAGCTAGATATGTAGATAGTCAGATAATTATATATATGTATATACATCAATACGTATACTTAACTCATATGTACACATATAATATACACATATAAATATTAAATAGATATACAACCGTCAAATAACCATATAGATAATAAATGTATAGTAGACGCGGCAGAAAAAACTGCGACTGTTTAATTAATCTCACCTCTGCGTCAAAGTCCCTAGGCATCTCGGAAGAGATCATATAAAACTCTGATGAAACACGCGCACGTACAAACAGGTAAAGCCTGACTAACTGGGAGTTCCTTCCACTGCATCTGACATCGTATTTGTACGATCTCCTTGTGGGATACACACGTCTTGGATAGTTAATAGTTGGACGCGGAATTTTCTGAAAACGGTTTTCCTTTGGTATATCTAGGTCCAATTAGGAATCGTTGATTGGGGATATGGTCTGAATTGAACAGATGTTTCTAACCACCGGGCAACCGAACTGATGATATGCAAGCCTCACAAAGCAATTTTTTCAGGAATGAACAGCAGAATCACTTTTTGATTTGCAAACTGAACGAGACACATCAGATGATTGTCACAGGGCTAAGTGGTTGTTGACGTTCTGGTTCTGAGATGTTCATCTAGTCGTCTATTCCATGTCGCATTCATCGCAGAGGCACGTTGCGACACCACGCGCTCCAGTCGAACGGATGACAGGCAATATGTGGCTTCGACGACGCTGTTAGGCCTTTGGGCCTGAGGCTTGCGAATTAAATACAGCAACTCGCATAACACCGAGCCTCCTGACCCCACTGAACCACTGTACACACACCCAAGTGGAATATTGACCTACGCGCCATAACCACCTGAACATGTCGCCATGGCACTTTCTGTCTGCACAAGCCATGTTCACGTGAATGTGACGAGCTATCGACTCACTGTGCACCCTAGCCTGGCCACAAGGGAGCAGCGTTTTGGAACAAGCTAATGTACTGGCAATCGAGTTCTGCGTTATTACGCAACAGTGATTCAGAAGGGTTGAAACAGTGCTTCAAAGTACAATCATTGTTGACCATTTCTAATACTTCTAGTGAGAGATATGTTTGGAAAGTTTTCTGTTACCCAGACATCTTTTCCGTCTTCCATTACCAACCACAAAATACAAATAAGGCAATTAACACGAATCCAGAAGTTCATGCAATGCCTTTGCTCATGCAGACGGTGACTGACTATGTGGACCTTAATATCTCCAGGTTGATTAAACGTCCGTGACCGTTGACGCTGAAGCTGTGCTACAACAAGGACATTTCAGTTGCACTAGTCGGAAAGGTTTTAGTGTTTTAATCTAGCCTTTGTTCATCGCTATCTTAAAACCATCTACCTCAACAGTCATTTTCTAGTGAGCGGGAAGTTTAAATCTTCGAGTAGTCGAAAACCTACTACATTTCCACTGCGATTGCTCTGTAGTACTGTAGTGGTATTTTGAAGTAGTTTCAAAAATGTTGGTAGCATAGAGTACGGAATTTTGTTAGATCACGGCTTTGCGATAGTAAGTCTACTTTGCAGTGTAAACCTTGAGAAGTACCCTAAGTTTCAGTGTCGGTCATGAAGTTATAATATTGGCCTTCTTGTCTTTAGACTAAAATAGATTACTCTGATGGCACTGTGGAATTTTTTTCTCAACTTTTTGTAGGCGCTTCATCCTCACATTTTGTATGAACCTCCCATATGAGTAATTGCCACTTGAGGGACCATTGAACAGGTGACCATGTGACACAAATACCGTGAGTGAAGGATGAGGGGCACTATATTCTGTCAGAGTATGAATTCATGACACCCTTGATCATTTACTCGTGGCCGAACGGTATAATCTTTAACCGCTAATCAAAAGGTCGCGTGTTCGAATCATCCAACAAGAATGAAGTAAGCCCAGAGTGCTTCTAGAAATTTCAACACAGATTAACTTTACTCACAGGCTCAAATCTCTTAAAACAAAACGTCTAACCTACTGCGTAGTGCTCGCACGAGAATTTGAGCGTAGATTGTTTCATTTCGCTAGTTCCCTGTGATACAGCCCAAGATAGCTTTCGTAATCCAGCATGCCTCAATCCATTCATAAGTGGCTCGAGACTATCAACTCTTCGCATCGACGACTGCATGGACAGAAATGGATACCAGCTTGTGGGACCGCTCAGCTTGAATGGATGAGGACATCAGCTTGGCCTTTAGACACGTTTTCCCAAAACTTGTCCATAATATATGGTACGCTTATATTAGCATGATACTGGTGATGTGCATATTCAGGATATCCTCCAGTATTCTGCTAGCAAAAAAGGTTACGTTTGGAACAACTAGCCACTAGTTCGCTAAAGTTGTTTGATGAACTTCTCACACTCAACCATGATGTTGGGTTACGGACCTTGCAGTTTCCCTGATATAATCACATAAGTACAAATCCCTCACTGTCTCGAAAGAAATAGTCCACTGAACCGTAGTTAGACCATTGCATTAATCCTTTACAACTGATCTACTGGTTTCGAAAGGTTTCGTTCTAGTCTCTGTATATTTTTCGTTTGGTTTGGTGGAAAAATATTCAAAAATAGGAGAGGATCCGACAGATTTTGTGTGAAAAAATGCCCGTTTCAAAAATTTGATCATCATTGTGTTTAAAGCTAGAAGTCGTTTGACCATGTGGCTTGCATCCGGCCGGAAACCCAATCGTGTAACCCCCACTATTCAGATACGTACTGACCTGTCGGTTAACGGGGTGAAAAAATACCTTTATGGTCTAAGAACCAACGCGGAACATCTGTCATCTTTTTACATTTTCCCACTTTAGTCACTGTAATTGATGCAGATTAGCAAGCATTTCGGTTCTGGTAATCTGTGTCAGTTGCGTTACAGCATGATCCTCTATTGCACACATTTTTGGGTCCCACACTGCTAAGCAGTTTTCTATATATCGTTTCCAATTTTTCGATCGCCCTCATGGGAAACCTGATTCGAAATAAGATTCGTCCACAGAAAGTCGTTTGCTGCGTTGTATGTATCAGTTCTATCCTTTGTTAACAACAAAGATCACTTGATAAATCCGAAGGCAAGACACACTAATAATAAGTGAGCCCGAGGTGAATTAGCCATCTCATAAGATTCGATGTCCGCCCTTCACGATCGCCTCGACCATGAGATCGCGACCATCCATATAAACCCATCCAACCGTATCCTCGTGCATCTTTTCGTTCACGTTCAAATTCTCCTTCACATTCATCCTCCCGAGGACAAGCATACTATTGGTATCACAGTACATTCGGAGACAGAGCATAGAAGTGTACACAACCATGTTCTTTCCGGTCAACTCATCCGACCTCTTACGCACCATCGGCCGACCTATATGGGCCGAGTAAACTTCAATGCCCCGCTTATATTACTCGCCGCCTTACGATCGTCGACAAGTCCTACGGCCTCAATTTTCTCATGGACACTGGAGCGGACATCAGCATGTAAGTGCCGATTCCTGCAAACCGATCCCCTCTTCTTTTACACTTACCGCCGCGAATGGTTCTCCCATTGAAACTTACGGATAGCGCATTTTACGACTAAATCTGGGGTTACGCCGTGACTTCCAATGGATCGGCAACAACGTCTTATTGGCGCAAATACTCAACTGTCTGCGAAAGGACATTCTATCGTTCTGCCCTCCATCTATCCAATCACAGGTTTTAAACGCGGCGATTCACCTTATCACGCACTAATACATCAGTTTCCAGACTTGACTAAACCAAATTTCCATGACCCCAAACCGAAATACTCCGTTGTTCAACGTACTCATACGCGTGGTCCTCCGGTTTTTACACATCCACGTCGTTTGGCTCCAGAGAAATTACAGTTAGCCAATGGCGAATTTCAACACATGCTTCAGCTAGGTATCATCCAACCTTCGCAGAGTATGTGGACTTCACCCCTCCATATGGTCCCCAAGAAATCATCTTCCGACTGGCGCCCTTGCGGGGACTATCGAGCACTCAGTGATGTCACCATACTTGACCAGGGCAACTTGTTCATTCGTATTTATACATTCCGACCTTGTTAAACCACCTTTACAACCTTCATATGCTGGTATTTTCGTGTTCTTTTGCGGAATGACAAATATTTTACTCTCCACTTAGATGATAAGCAGGAAAACATTTCTATTGATCGCTTGAAACTTGTTTATCTCGACTCCCTTGAGTCAAGTGTCCCTGACGGTCTACAACCCAAAGTGTCCATCGATAACGCTGCACGCCGGTCTCCCAAATCTACAAGCGACCGCCCTGCACAACCTCACCACATCACCCGTTCCGGCAGACACGTACACTGGCCAGATCGCAAATTGACATCAACTATTTCATCACAATTTGACACACCGAACGTCCAAGCGACCATCTTTTTATTTCTGTTGTTCTTTTTCGTTAGGGGGAGAATATTTATAGCGGACATTTCCATCGCAAGTTGACATCAAATGTTTCATCACAATTTGACACACCGAACGTCCAAGCGACCATTTTTTTAATGTTTTGTTGTTCCTTTTCGTTAAGGTGAGAATATTTGTAGCGGTTTCCCAATCTGCTTAGTGCATCCGCATCCACTGTCTCCCTCGTGCTTGGTTTTGTTCTGCAACCCACAACGTGCATCACCAGACAAGACGTGACTTGTCCGCAACATGGACTGATGGCAGCGCCTATATGATCCCTCTCTAAAGGGGGGAGTATTTGCAACGGCTACCCTTCTGCTTAATTATTCCTGTGGTCAACTTCACACCGGCACCTTCCCCCCTCTCGTTTTGTCTGTCTCACAATCACGCGTCAACGTCGTGACATTAATGCGACAATATGTCAATTCTCGTTCCATGACCTTTTGAACGACGCCGGGTGATTTCACAGTATTGTTTTCATGTTCCACGCATTGCAACGACATATATGTATATAAGGATAGAATACAGTCAAGCACACACGCATCACTCGCGCGTCGGAACACAGACCGGCTCTACCCACCAAAAACTGCGGACCACCAGGAACGTGTAGCAGTGAATCTGCCAAAAGAAACACGACTACCTGCACCCAAACGAATCTGGTAGAACTATCACAACTTACACTCAGAACGATAGTCCCCCGTTAACTGCGGACCACCAGGAACGTGTAGCAGTGAATCTGCCAAAAGAAACACGACTACCTGCACCCAAACGAATCTGGTAGAACTATCACAACTTACACTCAGAACGATAAGTCCCCCGTTTGAACTTTTCTATTTTTGGTATTGTATTGGACTTGATTAAGGTGCACCTAGTTGTTGTAACCTCACGCTCTCAAAACACAGGCTTTATTAGTGTCTCTTGCCTTCTGATGTATCAAGTGATTTTGGCTGTTAACGAAGTGGATCGCTAATATACACCCTACCACTGCAATGACATTTTGTCACAGGTTCACAAATATATTTTTGTTACTGACCTCACCTCACTGTCAATCGTGCAACAGAACGCACAAACTCTGCCAGTGTCACTGCGCTACTCATGCAGCGTAGCAATCTTTGCTCAGCCACCCAGTACCATTCGCTTGTTAGGAATCCATCCATTTTGCGCCTAGTCACCGTGAATGCTATCACCCTGAGTATCAATCTTTTCAACTTCCCCAGTGCCCTTCGAACCGAAAATAGATTGGATTCTTGATCAAACCACTCTCCTCGTATCGATTCCGAACCATGATACTTGCGCCACAAAACTGTACCGCGCGGATCTAGTGAAGGACAATGGGCAGAACATTAGTGTGATATGTCAAAGTGGGCGAGCTTGTTCTGTTCCAAACGCGTCACCCTGTTCAAGATGCAATCTGACGGTTACCTTTGACAAAAGACAGCCGGTTAACGTTGAAATGTGTCTGGGAGCACGTAAGTTGCTAACGTATTCCACTAACCTGGTTATAAGTGTCTGCTATCTGTGTCCCAAATCCTTCCCGAAATTTTGCTTATATCTAGAACAGGCCACTTTTTCTTCCGTGGTAGATAAATCTTTTCGCCTTTATACGAGAACCGGTCCACTAGAAGTATCCCAACAACGCAGATAGGGTGAGTGAAGTCCTCGTGATAGCTCCTCGTCAGACTGGGACATACATATACGGGAAATGATACAGTCGATCGGATGTAAGACAGTCTTGTTCAAAATAAAATCCATTTATCAGAATTCAAATTGTGTGGGTACAAACTAGTAGGGGGCATAAGAGATACTTGAGCTCAAGGCCCTGTACTAACAGTTCAGGCTGGCAAACCCGTATGCGAATGGCCTGTGCAGTGAACCGGCTACTCGTACTGATGCAGTTCAGGCTGGCAAACCCGTATGCGAATAGCCTCTGCAGTGAACCGGATATTCGTACTGATGGGCATCGGCAAATTTCTCGGCAATTTGTAGATGGATGTTAAAGCAGTTGCGGTTTTTACATGTGCGGCAAATGCTTATGTCCCGTGTCTGATAATGCCACAAAACCTTGTAGATATGCTGAATGCGTTGCAACATGTGACCAGAGGATAACCGAAGCTAGATTCCTCAGAATTGCATTTCTCTACTAAATTGCGTTCCTTCCACTGTTCAGTGAAAGAAACCAAAATACTGCCGAATTTCACCAGAAGAATTTTTTATCTTGATTAATTTTAACGGTCCATTATATAGTCACCTTGTTTTCCACGAAACTGACATCTATTGCCTAAGTACGCTGCAGTCTAAACGACGGTCGATTATGAAACAACAACAGACATGAATGAAACCACTCAAAAGTTTGCTGAAAACTCTTCGACATCCCACCACCTGCTTGGCCCTCCTTGTAGCTCATCTGGTAGTCGCAGTCCCCTAGATTCCGCCAACCTTATGATCTACTTGAAACCAAATTGAACTGACTGCGATAAATCAGTTTGGTGTTCATGGGAGACTTAATTGAATCTCTCGTTTATGGTGTTCTTCAACAGCAACCTTGTGAGTAGTTTTCTTTATGAAACTATACTGCAATATCTCGAATANATATCATATCAAATGAAACATGAGGCGGCGTGTGTGCAGCACATTCAGTTGAAGAATATCATAAACCGGGGATTCACTTGAATCTCCCGTGAAAATCAAATTGATTTGCAAATGAGCGTATTTCTAACAATGGACATGCAAATTGATTTGCAAATGAGTGTATTTCTAACAATGGACATGATGGTTTGACTCAAGCTGGTTGGAAAGCCTGTGGTCCGAACAGGGGTTGGCCTTCCTTCCATGTTAACGGATACGGTGGCTGTTCGTCGTGACACCCTGACTGTGCGCGCGGCCTACCGAATATTGTCGAGTGTTCGGTTGGCGAGCTCGATTTCGTCAAGCTTGGCTGTCAGTCTGCACTCGTTTGCAGGTCAGCATACTGTTGAGTCTACTTCACCTGGTCTGACTGTGTCACATCCGCAAGATGGGCCAATATGCCTGCATTTTTGCCCCGTCAGGCCCAAGATGCAGGTTTGTCTGTCCTACAGCCACATACTCCAGAAGACAGCAGCACCAATGATCCCCATGTGTATCAGATTATATCAGATTTGGGCATTGTGGATACGGGCAGATTTCGACATTCGAACCGTAGGTTTTTGCCGGGGTGCTGACGACCAGACAGGTTACACCAAACAACCGGGAGTGTTCACTGAGTCGTAGCATGCACAATATCCAGGGGAACATCGACCTCACACCACATGTAGCAAGCTTCACTGTCACATTTTGGTCGAAACCGTAGTCGATTTCGTTGCTGGTGTGCGCTAGTTGGTGTGATAACGATGCCGGTGAGCAGTCGCTCGAAAATGTTTTCTGTTAGGCCTCTGGAAAACTGAGATTGCTGGGCAGTTTGTTGTCGCTCTTGTTGTTGTGTGCTTGGGACAGGCAACTGTTGTGACTTGTGCAGGGCTGTTATCCACCAATCTAGGGAATAACGTCCGGATTCGGGGGTTCAATACCGGATGTAGTTTTGAAAACATGTGTTACAATACAACCCAAAAAGTACTGAAGAATCCAATTACGGGATGCAGTACTGAATGCACGCAATGTTTCAATAATACGTCAAACAGCCGCATAGGTCGATTCGCAATATGGGCATCATGCAACACTGAGTGTGTGGAGTACGAGCGGAGCCTTTCGAACCGGGTCTCCTCCAATTATGGGGCATCATACATGTTGTGCGCATGAGCCACACATTCAATTTGCTTTTTGTGAATTCATCAAACTTGTACCGAGAACATACACAGTGGGACAATGTAGGTGATATCGATTGCACCCTAGGGTAGTAATTCAAATGAATTTACTAAAAACGTAGGTGAGTTTCCTTTGAGAATGGACGGGGTTTTCGTTAGCATTAACGCCAATTCCAAAATATACGAATGTTTTTAAGACGGACACTCTGGAAGCAGCAAATTCACTTTTGCCGGCAGACAACGCTGCATGAACGAACGTAATCGTTTGTACATAAGAGAGCTGAAGGCATCAAAACAGGCGTAAACCTCGACCACCTTTTTTACTCAGCTACGTACTCTAAGATACGGTTTAGCAATGCGACACCCGATCCCCACTATGTGTGGAAGGCTTTGAACAGAAATCTTTAGATGTATTCAAGTGAGGATTACTGTCGTTACGTGGAAGACACGTTCTTTGTGATCAAGTGTCGAAAATTTGACGAATTCTATGGATATCTTAGCAGTTTGGGTTCTCGGATTACTTTTGACATTTTGAAACGAAAAATATTGTTTTATGGTTTTATGTACGTAAACACACCAGAAATAATGCATAACAAAACTCACTCTCAGTCGCACGTGAGGACAAGCAGCACGCAGAGCTTCTTGCGAATAATGGCGCTGCACGCTAAGACAAAACCACTTCAATCGGTCAACGTTTTACATTCCGTAAGGACCCGGAAAATGCAGGTATTGTGGTTTTTTTATCACTGTGAGAAGAACATCTCGATCACCCGCGGCTTGAAAGCCGAACATCACTGCAGAAGTTCGGCACAAAATCCGTACAGATTTTGCACCCAGGCGCGGACGCGTGCTAACTTGAGGGCTAGCTGCTCTTTCTGGTGCACCTCACTTTCTTGACTGCAAGACAGATGAGTGGTAGGAAACTGGAAACTATTGATTTACCAGAAACCAACAGACGCTGTTGCGGTTTGAAATACCCATCTGCACATCCGAAGGCAGCGTATGCGGAACCGAATGGTCGCTCAGCAGTTCGTTCCTTTCTTGGAACCTGAATGAGAACAATGCCACGACCAAGTGGACTGCGTTTCGCAAGTTGGTCGAAGGTGATGATTTCAACACTAACTCACAGGATGAGCTCTGGGGCTTAGTAAGTAACTTTGAGTGCGTAAACTGTTAGTCTTGGAACTTCGCGAATGCGTCGGTAATGGTGTCGACGCACATAGCAATCTCATTTTCCCTGCCGGGCTTTCTCATGAGGGGCGGCAAGGGGACCATAGACAGTGGTTGTCGATTTATCTTGTTCATGAACAGTTGTGACTATATTGTTGGAGTTGGATTTGGTCTGACTTGGGAAAATTTTACAGGCTTTAATCAAAAGCCAAAGATAAACATGGTCACTCTTCGGATTGTGTCGGACAACTTTCCAGTCCTACCTGTGTTAAATGTCAATACCCATCCCGAAAACGTGCCGATGGATGCAGCATAGTTTCAGTCGATAGAACGAATTAAGTTAAGAGACTTCAATACATTCGATGCCCGGTGGATTTAAGGGAGCAGCAACTAAGATGGGTAGTCGCCCGAGAATTGGTGAGAACACCAGGTATCCCATGCAAAACATAGACATCGTAAGTCATTAGAAGGGTATTCACTACGGCTAACATTAGAGTGGCATTCCACAAGAAATAAAACTTTATGTATAGTATTGGCGCATTTGAAGAATTGTTTTCCGTTTGATAGGACCAGGGACTGTGTATAAAAATAGAATGTAGCGACCACTCGAAGGCTCACATAGGTCAACATCCAGGGAGTTGCACATCAGGATTGATGAGCATAAGTGGTGTGTGAAAAGACCACCAGGAGACGTAGCTGAATAGTTAGAGACGAAAAGACCACCAGGAGACGTAGCTGAATACCAGGTGATAGTTAAAGACTCAGCAATAACTGGATCTGCACTGGACACAGAAGAGGTTTTGAAAGTGGAAATTTTGAAGTGGTTACTGAGGTTCACACAGCAGCAACTGGTGTCCGAGGTGGGTGAACTCGCCATGCCTTCCAGCGTGAATGGAGTAGGGGACGTAGAACCGGCAAGCGTGTACAGAGCGGCTTTAGGCCAATCGAGATGACACTAAACGGCGTGCGATTACCACTCCATTGTTCTGGTCCTAAAGAACCCCGGAACGCACACAAGCCAACAAAACCTGTGAATCACACCCAAGAAAAATATTTCACTAAAGGGTCTTAGACAGAGCAATCAAGCCCTCAAAATCGTCATTCAGCCTGATGACGAGTCGCCGCTGATCAATCCGTCGTATGTGTTATTCACCCACGCAAACAAACAAACAAGAATTTTCGACTGATATTCATCACTGTCGTAGGAGAATTCGCCGACGGGTTATCTGACTACCTTAAAGCTTGATCAGTCTTGTCACCTATTCACTTCACCTGGCTCCTCTCTTATCTATCCTTGTGGTTCCTGTTTACTTTCCCTTGAGCTTTAAGGTATTTAACGTTTATTGGTCTTCTGATGGAATATTTCAGGAATGTAACAAGGTACATTCAACTTTTCTTCGGTTTGCTTGAGGCAAGTTTGTATGACTTGGATTTAACAGTGGACTTAAACTCTTCTGCTCCTATGGTACCTTTGGAAATCTTTTTGAAGTGATTTGATGTTTGATTAGTTCGTATAAGCTTCCAATTGGTTTAGATCTTTGAGTGCAGATTTAGCTACTGGCTTCACCGATTTAACCTTGACTAGGTTATCGGACATAGATTAGTTTTGCCACCAGTGAGCAGGTGTCTTGCATCATCGTCATGGACATGGTTGTCTTGCTTTCACAGTGTGTCTGGAGAATGGTCATTGTTTGCAATACTGCTCATTGCTACTCGCATCTGGAACAGTCAGGTTAATGCAGGATTGTCACTTTTTGCGATTTGATGCTAGTCACGGATACGCGTCGCTTATTCGCAGAGTACTAATCTTTGTAATGCACTACTCATAAGGTTGCTGAAAATTCATGGACAGCCCACGACCGTTTTCGCCCTTTTTGGGGCTCATCAGGTAGGCGCAGTCCCCGAGTTTCCGTCAATCTTATGTTCCGCTTGATTAGTGCTAGGTTTTATCAGTGATTTAACAGATTCAAACCTATCATCCATACAGCAATTCCCGGGTGCGCACATTTACATACTATGATGCCCTTTTGCTATCGCCAAAAAGCTTGGAAAATACCATACATCCCATGATTTAATACTGTGGTATACTTGACGGTTCGGTCAGAGCATTATGGCAAACAACGACCGGTCTGCCAACATTCTGCGAACGCAAGTCAAGCAGCAACTCTCCATCCATTAGTTGTAAAACTGATTCGTATATGATACAGTTTGATGGTGCAACTGAAGAAGCCAGTAGCTGGTACTGCACAAAAAATATGAAATTTATTTCCTTTATTGCTGGCCATAACGGCATGCGATGGTGTCTCTAGCTGTGGCATAAAAGCATGTTAAAAGTTGTTTCGCCAACCTAGCTGATCCGTCTATCCTCGGTCTCTTCTACACAAAACTTAAGACGTACTTATTTCTCAGTCGCTTGTTATCTGTCAAGTTCATGGTCTAACATATACACAAAGTACTTTCTTCAGTATAAGAAAGCATTCATCGAGTCACCTGATCAGTGTTATCGAATTCACTTCTTTGTCAAATTTGACGGTTGGTCACGGGCGTAGTATGAACAGCGTCACCGCTGAATCTCTTTCATGGCATTTGACCATTTCCTGTGTCACCACCTCAGTACCACCCTGAGAGCGCAGATTCTGTCTTCCGATGCCTTAACCACTAATCGGCAGTCTGATGTTTCGAGCCGAATAGTGCCGGAATGTTGCCTCGCCTCCAAGTGAGCCAGCCGCAATAGTTCAGGAGGATATCGATATGGGACCGTAGCGACCTGCAAGCAAATTATTAGTATTCCTCCTGGTGAGCCCTTACGATGAGATTCTTGATGGGGTTAGGGTAGGAGTCTAGGTAGCTGGGTATCATGTCGTAGCATTGTTCACGTGGAAACCACGGCTTCTTCCTCTTAGCTATTTGCACGACACAGGTAACTCACTGTGTCTGTGCAACCTCGGGCCTATTAATCAGGCCTAGTTTTCTCAACAAGACCCGGTTTCCACCAGAGAGCATAGTTAGCGGAGACCGAGGTAACGATGAGTTGGGAAAAATTGTCCCACACTACTTACACCAAAAACAAAGAAACCTTTAGTGATTATATTTAAAGAGAAAGCTCGCGCGCTTCACGTGCTTAATAATATCAATTAGCTATTAGTTACGAGATTCATCATTGCATCTTCAGTTCCAGCAAGTTCAGCATGTATATGAGGTTAAGTGGCCCTGATAAATAATGGTGAGTTTTGTCGCAGTGCAAGCATCGATTAGTGTGGGGTAAAATTAGCAAAGGTTCCCAAATCGCAGAACCCAACAGCAAAAGTTCTGCTCCACGAGAATACCAGCCCTTGGCCTTCTGAGATGTTCGCTCTACTTGATGGCAATCGTACTGAGCTCGAGTACTCAGCGTCTGTTCGTTTTCAATTCCTTGGGTCATGCCGGCCAAATGCATTGCTGCGAAGACTTAATCCTTACTATTAGTATCGCCTGTCTGTGAAGATTATAAGTAGAAAATCAGGTCTTTGGAGAAAAACACGTAGGCATACATAGGGAATACCTATCTTAACCCAGTTTACCTACAAAACATGAGAACCCGCTACGGAATTCAGCTGACCTAGCTACCACTCAAAGTGTTTTTTTCAGCAAATTCTCAAGTGGTCTCCTAAACCGCAGACCAATGGTCACCGCCGAAGTGACATTTCATTGGACTGGATTCGCACTACCGTTACAGTCCCTGATCAAGGTCGCTTTGTTTAATTTTTTGTAGAAAAACCGTTTTGTTGGTTCCTAGTACCTTAACTCGGAGTATATGGAGCCCAATTATACCTCCCATTTTCAAGCCGAGTAACCTCTGTCCGAACCATAGCTCGTGTGGGTTGGTATCAGAGAATCTGTAACGAGGCAATTAGAAAGCGATTTGCCGGTTGTGCAACGGGTATTTCCATCAAAGAATGTATGCAGCACCAGAATCTGTGTTGGTTGGGACATGTGTTGTGCCGAAGAGAGTGGTGGAAGCAAAGAGATGGTTAACTCTTGAACTGGCAGAGGGATATTTGCTGCTCGCCTTCCAGGATGGGGACCGCGTGATCCCCACTGCGCCTGGTTGGAGACACTGCAAGATATGGCTATCGACCGATGTCAGTGGCGTTCTTGTTGTCAATTTCTATCCAGATTGCCTGAATGATTGTCTGGAGGTGTAGGAACCTCGGAATGGTTTTGGTAACCTAGTGCTAGCTCCCTTCCCTGTCCACCTTTATTCTTTTCTTCAAAGTGAGGCTTTCAAATAAATCATGGTTGTATGACATTCAAGCACCGATGTTGAACACTGATGTTGTGCTGTCGATGATGATGACGATGAACAAAACAAGTGTAATCAAGCTTTGCACAGAATCACAAAATCCTGAACTCGTTGGTCGATACTGCAAACTGCCTCTTCAGAATCAACCAGATTCACGGACACTATTACAGCTCACCTAACACTACACTCCATTTGCTCACGACCTACAGATATTACCTTCTCTGATTAACGCAACCTTTCCTGAATTCCGATCCCCGCAGCCCTCCTTAATATCCATGTTGACGGGGATGAAATTCACCTGGAATTTTGCCTACCAAAATTTATTTTTTCTCGTTACGCCTCTACGATTTACAACTACCATACCCGGACTACTACTTATATCGTCATACCAGATGTGAATTGGCGGGCTATGGTCAAGGGGAAACCCTGTTATCTCTGTCGGGTGCGTTTGGTTAATTTCACTGACCTTGCCAGGCCTGAGATTTTGACGGAAGTCCAAATCCGGACGAGTGAAGGCGGTGCGTCCATATTGTGCCATTGGTTGCGATGACATTTGTTTCATTTCGCTACTCAATAAAAGTAATAACAGTAGTAAAAGTACACTTGGTACTCTGCATATTTCCATTCGATCAACACCTTGGTCTATAGTGATTTAGTAGATGGTTTTGTGAGCTGAATACAATAAGTGAGTGACAACAGCTACGGACATTCTCCCTGGAGATTGGTTTGGAGTTTGACCGTTTGACCTTTTGTCTCTGATTCAAGAATTTAGTGAGCGTTTAATCGCCAAACACTGTCGGTTTCATCCGCGAAATAAGGATTTCACTATGAGTTGAGTTTCCTCGGGGCGCACACCACAGTACTATTTCATCAATGAATGTGGTGAACACCTGATAATAGCGGTAGCCTAAATCACCAAGGTAGATCGAAATTTAATTCGGCAAATTTAAACACGTATTGCCCAGCAAGCCGTCAACTGCAGGCGCACAGTTTGGCGTTCAGCTAAGGAAGGGAACTCATGGGAATTCGGGAGCTAGGTCTGTTTGATGTACCGAAACAACATAGAAAGTGATGGTGGACTGTCTAACGTTTTTACTGATCTTATGAGCAGTGTTGTGCGACCCAATCTATCAGGCGGCTGGGGAGTATAGATCAAGATTTTGCATAGCAGTGATGATACGTGAGCGGAAGATTGGGACCGTAACAACCACTATGGTAAACGTGGCTTACACCGTCGAAATACGAGTTATTCTAATTTGGTGTAGGTTTGACAAAAGAAAATATCGCTACAAATTGTAATTTGCATCCAAGTACTGGCATGCAATCATCTTTGTATTTGGATTTAGAAAACGGGCTCTGGTCAGATATCCAAGAAAAACCTATTTATTGAAGGCCTGTTAAAAACTAATCAAGTCAAAAACGAGAACGTTTAAAGGTGTATCGTCGAGGCTGGCAAGTTAGGGAGTATGGAGAAAGCTTACATCCGATATGCGACCGCAAGTTCTTTTGAATTTTTCTGTATCACCTGACTGCAATGCAGCCAATCGCACAGTACGATCAAGTACGATCATCTAAGTTCCAAGACGCATGTACGAACTACATGTTCCTGTGTCGCACAGTCATGAGATGGGGAGGCATATTTACTGTACACTACTTTGGCTCGAGGATCGTGGTTAAGAGGTATCAGAACAAATGTTACGACCACCTTCCTCCAAACCCGGCGTACGTTTGTTTTTACGTGTAATGAATCTGTGATCAGGTCGAATACCAGCGTTGTACAGACGTAAACACATGCAAGTTTGGCATGCATACCTTCGCATAAACAGGCATTGAAGACGAATGTGAAGGCACCAGGCATTAGGGTGCAATGACCCTGAAAGTCAGATAAATATTTCTTGGAAGCTTATCGCTCTCACAAGCATTCCTAGTTTGGGATTTGTGAGACAAAACATTCTATGTGTGCCATTGCTCATCCAATCCGCGTGCAACTACATTCGAGAATTGTGCAGGTACATGATATTTGGGATCAGATCGACCGACTAGAGCACATGCTGGAGCAGATTTGACATGCTACCATGACAGTAAATAAGACGGAAAGTCTTATTTGGCATTTGGCAAAGAAACTGGACCTTTCCAGTCTAACTAGGGAACAGTGGTGGTGCAAGCAAGTATTTGTTTCCAATAAACCCTCCACTGAAAACTTATGGGCTCCGAGCAAGTAGGTCGGTTCACAGAAAATGAGTTATGGTAGAATAGCAAATCAATGAGGTGCAAGCATTTGTATTCCAATTTGGTAGAGCAAACGAAAAATGGGAGGACGAGCGCATAAGCCAGCCGAACTGCGAAAAGAAAAAGGATTGGTTGGTGGAGCGCGATTTGTCCATGCAGTCGGATGCGCCGTCTGTAGACAGTGGCGGCGCACGTGTCCAGTTCGTGTCTTCGGACCAGCTGAGACGCACTGGCCCCCAATTTAGAATAGGTTGGATCAGAGAGGTCGTTACATGGCAGAACATTTAGAGTCGGACGCACCGGGGCGCACGGCTGACAGCCTGATTTGGGCGCATGGTGCTGTGGCCTGAACAACCACACGTGAGGGCTATCCACACTGGAACGCATAGAATCAGGCCGACAGCAGGCTGTCACCTGCACGAACAGGACTAGAAAGCGAGTGGGGTTGGCACAAATCTGGAACCACACCCACGCTTGATTGGTAGCGAAGATGGCTTGGACCAAATTGAACTCATTGCGTCCACATGTGTCGAGGCATGGGTCAATGTTGTTGTAGTTGTTGATGTGGTTGTTGTTGTGTTTGTTCATGCTGTTGACGTTGTTGTTTTGGCCTAGCACGGAACCATCCGGTGGACGTGCAACGAGCATGGAGCACTGCCCGTCTTCGTGATCGGCAGCCTGTATGGGAATGCACACGAGTGCTAGCTGAGTATGATGTAGTTGATTGATGTGTGGAGTGTGTTTGTAGATGTGAGTTCGAAGGTGATATCGCGTGGACAGTTGAAATGAGGATAACCCGCGTATCGCTGACTAGATGATATGAGTGCACGCAAGCTAACAGATGCTAACAGATTCCAACAGAGGCGAGCTATGTGTGCACAGTGGTGTTCGACGAGGCAGCGTTGTGAGGATGCCGTAGTTTGTTTTCCAATCAGGTTTGACGGTGATTTGCCTGTCAGGTTGCTAGCGCACCGTTGATTCGTGTAGCTGTGATATTTCCTATTTTATTCTAACATTGAGTTTGTGTGAGATTTCGCATTTGAATTTGAGTGGAGCTCACGATGGTAGCTGGACAGTTACTGTGACTGCTGCTGATGTTTCATCCGTGGTTGATGTTGGGAGCCTGGGTGTGCGTGACCTTGGTCGCGTACATTTTGTGATGTTTCATGTGGAGTGCGTGCCTGCGTGTGTATTTGTGTGTTTGTGCGTGCGTGCGTGCGTGCGTGCGTGCGTGCGTGTGTGTGTGTGTGAGTGTGTATGTTAATGTGAGTTATCATGTGTACCCCATGTCTGTCTGCTAGTCTGTCTGTGTGT
>NW_008752418.1:11751-25994 GCF_000715545.1 Opisthorchis viverrini | reverse complement strand
CCTAGCACGGAACCGTCCGGTGGACGTGCAACGAGCATGGAGCACTGCCCGTCTTCGTGATCGGCAGCCTGTATGGGAATGCACACGAGTGCTAGCTGAGTATGATGTAGTTGATTGATGTGTGGAGTGTGTTTGTAGATGTGAGTTGGAAGGTGATATCGCGTGGACAGTTGAAATGAGGATAACCCGCGTATCGCTGACTAGATGATATGAGTGCACGCAAGCTAACAGATGCTAACAGATTCCAACAGAGGCGAGCTATGTGTGCCCAGTGGTGTTCGACGAGGCAGCGTTGTGAGGATGCCGTAGTTTGTTTTCCAATCAGGTTTGACGGTGATTTGCCTGTCAGGTTGCTAGCGCACCGTTGATTCGTGTAGCTGTGATATTTCCTATTTTATTCTAACATTGAGTTTGTGTGAGATTTCGCATTTGAATTTGAGTGGAGCTCACGATGGTAGCTGGACGGTTACTGTGACTGCTGCTGATGTTTTATCTGAGGTTGATGTTGGGAGCCTGGGTGTGCGTGGCTTTGGTCGCGTACATTTTGTGATGTTTCATTTGGAGTGCTTTCCTGCGTGCTGGACGGTTACTGTGACTGTTTGTGTTGTGTGCCGTTGCCTGTATTGTGTGGGTATATCTGAGTGTGTATATGTGTTTTTGCGAATTTGTGTGATGCAGATTTTATGCTTTGAGGGCGTGCTGGACGGTTACTGTGACTGTGATTGTGACGTCGACTTTTTGTGTGCCGTTGCCTGTATTGTGTGGGTATATCTGAGTGTGTATATGTGTTTTTGCGAATTTGTGTGATGCAGATTTTATTGATTGCTTTGAGGCTGTTTGTTGCTGTTGGTTTTTTTGTGGTTGTGGAAGTGGGTGTGCGTGTCCTTGTTCGCGCACATTTTTTTATTTGTTGTGGAATGCGTGCTTGCTTGTGTTTTTGTGAGTGTGTGTGTTGATGTGTGTTATATTGTTTACCCCACGTCTGTCTGGTAGTCTCTCTGTGTTTCTGTGTGTCCACGTGTCTATCGGTCTGTCTGTGTTAGGGTTTGCAAATGCGTGTTTGTGTGCGTTTTTTGTGTGTTACTTTGGTGGGTTTTTTTTATTTTTTTTGTTGCTCTCTTTTTTGCGATGTTTTATCTTTTTGTCGGTGCTTTATAACTGTTTTTCGACTGTCAGTTTTCGTGTCTACCTTCTTTTGCTCTATATTTGCGTATTTGCTTTTCTTTTTCACCTAGTTATTTGTTTTTTTTTCCTTGTCTGTGTGTTGCCGTATTCGTTTCGACGTCTTGGTGAATTTTGCTGTTATGATCCTGAACCCATATTTGTTCCGTTTTGTTTTTTTCTTTTTATTGCTTATTACATCGTGTCTCTCGCTTTTCCCATCCTTTGTTTAATTCTGTTTTGTTTTGCTTGCGTCTTACTGATTTTAGTCCTTCTTTGGTTTGGCTGTATGTCTGTTTTCTTTTTTACCTTTGCAGATTCTTCTGGTTTCGGAAACTCGGTTATATTTGTCAATGGTTCTGCTTTGCTTATTACCCGTTCTGTATCTTGCGTTGAAGCATCGTATCAGGTCACTGTTCAAGAGCATCCCGGCTCGGATATTATTGTTTACAATGGAACATGGAACGGATCTTCCCGATACGTCAGCGATGCAATCAAACCCTGTCAAACGTACTTTCTAACTCTGCAACCACTAAGCTCGGATGGTCAGCCAGAGGGTCCTACGCATCAAGAAATTTTTGAGGGCAAGTGATTATTTTTTACTTTGCTTGACTTTTTAGTGGTCTGGTTACCCAGGAGTATTTGGAAAGGTACAAAAATAATAACGCTAGAGTGAATCACGGAACCGTCCGGTGGACGTGCAACGAGCATGGAGCACTGCCCGTCTTCGTGATCGGCAGCCTGTATGGGAATGCACACGAGTGCTAGCTGAGTATGATGTAGTTGATTGATGTGTGGAGTGTGTTTGTAGATGTGAGTTGGAAGGTGATATCGCGTGGACAGTTGAAATGAGGATAACCCGCGTATCGCTGACTAGATGATATGAGTGCACGCAAGCTAACAGATGCTAACAGATTCCAACAGAGGCGAGCTATGTGTGCCCAGTGGTGTTCGACGAGGCAGCGTTGTGAGGATGCCGTAGTTTGTTTTCCAATCAGGTTTGACGGTGATTTGCCTGTCAGGTTGCTAGCGCACCGTTGATTCGTGTAGCTGTGATATTTCCTATTTTATTCTAACATTGAGTTTGTGTGAGATTTCGCATTTGAATTTGAGTGGAGCTCACGATGGTAGCTGGACGGTTACTGTGACTGCTGCTGATGTTTTATCTGAGGTTGATGTTGGGAGCCTGGGTGTGCGTGGGCTTGGTCGCGTACATTTTATTATGTTTCATTTGGAGTGCGTTCCTGCGTGCTGGACGGTTACTGTGACTGTGATTTTTGTGTGCCGTTGCCTGTATTGTGTGGGTATATCTGAGTGTGTATATGTGTTTTTGCGAATTTGTGTGATGCAGATTTTATTGATTGCTTTGAGGCTGTTTGTTGCTGTTGGTTTTTTTGTGGTTGTGGAAGTGGGTGTGCGTGTCCTTGTTCGCGCACATTTTTTTATTTGTTGTGGAATGCGTGCTTGCTTGTGTTTTTGTGAGTGTGTGTGTTGATGTGTGTTATCTTGTTTACCCCACGTCTGTCTGCTAGTCTGTCTGTGTGTGTTTCTGTGTGTCCATGTGTCCATCGGTCTGTCTGTGTTAGGGCTTGAGCGTGTGTGGTTGTGTGCGTTTTTTGTGTGTTACTTTGGTGGGGTTTTTTTATTATTTTTGTTGCTCTCTTTTTTGCGATGTTTTATCTTTTTGTCGGTGCTTTATAACTGTTTTTCGACTGTCAGTTTTCGTGTCTACCTTTTTTTGCTCTATATTTGCGTATTTGCTTTTCTTTTTCACCTAGTTATTTGTTTTTTTTTGCCTTGTCTGTGTGTTGCCGTATTCGTTTCGACGTCTTGGTGAATTTTGCTGTTATGATCCTGAACCCATATTTGTTCCGTTTTGTTTTTTTCTTTTTATTGCTTATTACATCGTGTCTCTCGCTTTTCCCATCCTTTGTTTAATTCTGTTTTGTTTTGCTTGCGTCTTACTGATTTTAGTCCTTCTTTGGTTTGGCTGTATGTCTGTTTTCTTTTTTACCTTTGCAGATTCTTCTGGTTTCGGAAACTCGGTTATATTTGTCAATGGTTCTGCTTTGCTTATTACCCGTTCTGTATCTTGCGTTGAAGCATCGTATCAGGTCACTGTTCAAGAGCATCCCGGCTCGGATATTATTGTTTACAATGGAACATGGAACGGATCTTCCCGATACGTCAGCGATGCAATCAAACCCTGTCAAACGTACTTTCTAACTCTGCAACCACTAAGCTCGGATGGTCAGCCAGAGGGTCCTACGCATCAAGAAATTTTTGAGGGCAAGTGATTATTTTTTACTTTGCTTGACTTTTTAGTGGTCTGGTTACCCAGGAGTATTTGGAAAGGTACAAAAATAATAACGCTAGAGTGAATATACAGAAATAAAGAGGTCAGATGGAACAGGCTCACTGATAGTTGTTCTCTTCCAAATAGTTCGTTGTTGGTCCAGGTCAGCGAATAAACTATTATCCAATGGTGTTGTCCAGGGGTCTTCTTCCAAACAATTCCCACATATAATGTATTTCGAAGATAGGTTGAAGTATTTTGGTACCATATTTAGCACATGAGATCCGTAAATGACCACTTTAAGCGCGAGCGAAGTCAGAGGAGAGAGAGTCGAAGCACGTGACTACGTTTTTATTTCCTGAAATTGTACAACTGCGCGTTTTTGTATTTTTTCGTATTCAAGCAAAAAACGGTTGACGAAATACGTGGTGTTATGATGGGAGCAAAATAAAGGTAAAAAACACCATACTATCCCTCCACTAGAGCGTTGACCGTGAAATAGTAAAACGTTCGGATAATGAAAGGAATGAATCAAAAATTTGCTCGCCTTATGTTTCGTAATCAGCTAAGTGCTGAGAGAAACAGACGCGTCGTCCGGCACGACTAGTGGAAGGAGTGAGGTTATCGGTTGATAGATAAGTCATTATCCGTAGATTACTGAGTCTTTCGGGCAATTTTCGTACGATGTATGGATTATATTTATGAGAGTAATCTTCTGTTTAACTGAAGGAAATCCAAAAATATCCACTTTTAAGTTGCAATACCATGATTCATAATCTAGACTTTGAATATTCCGCTAGACTCCTCGAGCTTGGCATTGATATAACGAAGCTTTTCGACACATGACTTGTATGAGGCCGTTTTAGATAGTCATTGGAACATCTTATAGGCACTCTTAGAATCCGTTCACATGTGAAAGTTGTAGAAACTTAAGGATAAAGCAATTTTCGCTCAAACCGTTTCACCGTATGCCTGGGCGGAATTAGAATCCCCGAATCGGACCCTTCGTGAATAAACTCAACTGGTGAGGATGCAACACCGTCTTGATAAAAATAGGATATTAGGCGGACCAAATGCGGTCTTCTGAGAACTCATTAGGCGAGCTGTTTCTGCGATCCAGTATCAGAGCAACTCACAAGCCGTGCAACGAATGCATACAGTTGCAGTGCCCCATGACCCTGCATAATACTAGGTGATGATGACACGCTGCTGGAAGCAGCCCATTGATTAATGAGCTAAAGACATTGGTGAGCCGATTTTTTTCTGACCGCAAAACTTGTGAAATAACTTGCCATCCTCGGCATGAGGCCATTTGGCGTGAAATGCGAGGCAACTGCAGTGAATGTTTATGAAGAAACTGACTCTTACATTTGCTTGCACAATAGAACCTAGCAAACAAGCCTGCTGCGACTGATTGTGTATGATCTGGTATAATCTACTGAATTCATCGCGTCTTCAAAACCTCAGCGCTTTTCTCAGTTTTCAGATCACCATGCCCATCACTGCAAATATGCCCACTCGTACATTTGCGTTTGGGGCAAATGCCGTTGCACGAGAACCCATCAGTATCGTTCTTCGCTCGAGATCGTCAGCGTATAATGGAAGCTGTCTTCTGTACCTCACTAGTTCTGTCCATCTTTAATGAAAATACACAGGGGCTATTGGTTCAGGTGGTTGCCTTAAGGATGTGACACTCATTAGCCGATCTAAAACCAATCGAAAGCTGATTTAGTGCAGAGGGCTTATGAACAACCACAAATCACAAAATAGACTTAATTTCACCAACCGGGTGATAGGCAACCATCATTGGTCCACAAGCGCAGTCAATCCTGAAGCGTCAGATCTCGACGATATCTTTCCCTGGTCTCCGACAGGGTCGTTGTGATACAATTAGCTGAATACAGCAAAATGTTGATGGTAGCAAGGTTTCTAGCACATACATCTTTTCATCCTGACAAATTACAAGTTATCCATTGTTCTTGTCAGAACCTCGTAACCAAGGGGTTTAACGTTTGACTAACGGTCCTGAGGTTGCGAGTTCGAATCTATCTAAAGATTCGTGAGAAAGGCTCCGTTATGATTCCCAGAAGGGTCACTCAATATCCAACTTTTTGTGAAAGACTGACTTCACTTGCGGTATTAGTTTCCGATTGATATATGTCTTATTTTCGTAGGATTCGCGTAATCCCGTATAACTTCATCCGATCCGAAATGTGGCTAGTATCGGTATGTAAAATTTCAAATGGCTTACTGTATGGCTTTTCCTATTTTCTGGTGCCCACATGGCGTCATCAGTTTTACCCAATACTAGGATGTAAGGGATCAAGACATGTTTTCAGACACTACCAAGGCCATAGGGAAAAAATGAAACCCGCATCGAAGCATCTCAAGATAGCTTATAGTACAAAACTGTACTTTTTCGTTAAGCTCATTATTTTTCGGGTGTCATCGTTTATTGACTTTTCCGCATAAACAGACTACCTTTTCGTATGTTTGATAATACACGCTGCTTTGTTGTTCTTAAGTGTTGCGTGTTACGTCAGTCTTTTTCACGTGTTCATTCACGCACTCATTGTTCGGTGTGATCGTGTTTCTCATCCGATAACTGATAGTTTGAACACAAGATGGCACACCAAAAAATGAGGCATTTTGCCACTCAAACAGTATTTTCAATAGCAATTTTTTCACTTGATAGGAGGATCTTCGATGGAGATATAAGTGAAGGTATTTTTGAATTTATCAAGGCTGAAATAAGTCAAATATCATGGTAGTTCATGACAAGCAATTGATTTGTTGCTACAATCATGTTATTTGATTTTCTTGGAAGGATTTACGTTCAACAAAATACAGTTGATTAATTTGCAGATATTGTAGTGCTGACCGATTATATAAACTAGAATGGAGCTACTTTAATAAGTTGCTGAATCCCCTTACGACATCCTCCTGATAGAGTTGATTGTATTTTATCTGCCACTGCTTGTTACTTACTGGCTTGTGTGTATTGCAAGATTGCTCATGGGCATCTTGTGTGTTTGTACTCACTGACAGAATACACTCGACCAAAAATACACTGCAGCAACGTTTTTGGAATCGTTCTGCCGGTAGAGTAGAAGTAGATTCACTAGAACCAATCCTTGCCGATAAATTTTCGTCTACCAGCGTTTTTTTATTACAGCGCCTCCGTCGATCAGTGATGTCTTGGTAACACCTGGAGATCAAACTATGCGTATGGAAACCCGTGAGAACGGATGCACCCTGAACCACTCCTACATTGTCCAAATTCATTACCCAAACGGATCCGTGCTCGATACCGTTTCTGATCAGCCCAGCGGCCCGTTGCCACCGGACCTACTATGTCCAAATTGTCGGTCAATATTTCATGTAAGAAATCAGCATGGTGTGGGTGTTCCACTGAACCTGGTGTCAACAAGACCGTTCCAAGGTAAACACAGACAGCGTTTAATTCGCCCGAGCTTCAAACTTGTTTTGAAAGGACCCCAGGAAATCGTGTTACCAAAAGTTGCTGGTTCATGCTTTGAAGACATAACCAAACGACTGCTAGCCATTCATGGTCTTTTGAGAATGTGAAGTCAAAAGACCACTTTTCAAGTAGTATATTACCAAGGAAAATTTCCCTTCTAGTCTTAAAAAACTGAGAACAAAACTGAAGCATCGTATTCGGTGGACAATGTAACCAGTGACGGGGAGGTAGAGTTGTGTAAACAGCTTGCGGCCCTCCTAGTTAGACAAACGTTTTCTTCTCAATGAGGTCTGCCTCAGATAGATTAAATTGACTACCTTTCACACATCACCATCATTAAAGCGTGGGAAATTAAGCCCATGGGCTGGATTCCCTCAACTTATACAGCCGGTATAAAAAGTTACCTGCACATGTCACCAGGGCTTTCATTTCACAAGATTATGCCTTGAAAGTAAGCATCTAAGAATCACGCCTGGTCTAATTTATGCTAGAATAGGGCACAGAATTTGAAGTGCATTCTCGGTCTATCTCCGGGAGGCCGATCCTTTTATTCAGCGATATACAGGTTCACCTCGACAAACGTAGAGCTTAACTGGATCACAGATTTGGTCAGTATCAATCCACAAACCATAGATTGATTTCTTCTAAACACAACCATTTTTATTCCTGTGGATGGTTTAGCTTCAAAAACATGTAGGAACAGAAGGGACGTCTCTTGAAAAACTTAGTATTAATTGGCTGTCATCCCGTACCAAGTGTTTTCTTAATATCCACACTTCTTGTTATGTTACCAGATCCTGGAGATTACCAGAAGATCACACGACCAAACTTCGTTCCTTGGACTGTGGTTGGAGTGCTGTTTGTTTTGTTCTCAGCGTACTCCCTGTACATCAACAGCTTTGAACGATATTATGTGAGCATGTGTCATTTGTTTCCTAGTTGCTTATTTATTTGCAAGCATATAGTCTCCGTTGTTATTTTTCGACTCATTCACCTTAGGGAATAGCGATAACAGAACGCCGAATTGATTTCTAATGAAACCCGTGGGAGGGCGTACCGAGATGACGACTCTCGGCTCTGGCGATTTTTTCCACTGTGGCTCTACAGCTATCTGGATCTAAATAGACATCAAGAAAGATGGCATGATTTTGAACCCGGAAATGTTATGGAAGTGAGGTACACAAAAGTCTGCATCGTTTTTAGTTTGTTTCGGAATACATCCGGAGATCATAGTTCGGCGGTTCTTTTTTTCCGATTCTTCTCGGACAAAGCCAATAACAATCCTAGTTTAGATAGTGTGATATAAAATCGCAGAAAACAAAGTCGTAGTGTAGTCACAATCTTCTGTGGCATTTTAAGATCATGTACAAGCTTCGGCATGCAATGCATATGCTGTTCACATGAAATGTGGGAGCGATTTACCCTAAAAATTCACTCGTAAATATTCAAACTTTTAACAACGTCGTACCTTTCCTCAGTGTCCATTGAGTTCATTTTATTTTCAGGTAGTGTTACCCGTTTCACATTTCGTCTAACTCTAGACGATCCTTCCCGAAGTATGAATGAAAGTTCAAATCCAAGGATTCGTCCAACCAACAACTCTTCGGACACATGCTTTAGCTTATGTATATTTACATTTTCTGCCTCATCTGCACTAAAATATCCAACCCTGTTTAACATGAATTTACAGTGAGTGAGCTCAGTGAGATGCTGGTCCTTGCCACAGCCAGTGGTTGTATGTTATTACTTACGATGCGTTGTGAGCACTTTGTGCAAGTATTCTATCGGTGTGTCGTACGAGCACTTTAGTAGTATTTCAAGTAGTCACTAAAGGAAAAGGAGTCTTTCAGTCCCCCATCCCTTGGGGCTTTGCCTCCTTCTCTCACCCTGTCAGTGGACCCCACAGGATGTCGAGGACGACGTCGGTAGTTTCTTCCCATTCAGTCTCTCCCCGAAGTGCACCCTTAAGAGGATTTCCGTACCGACACCTTGGTACGAGGAAGCTAGCCTGCTGACATCCCTTACGTGTGCTTTCTTCGACAACAGTTGCCTACAGGATAAATACGAGGCTTTTCTATGTCCATAAGGCATGGTAATACCCCCAACACATAATGACGGTTTGGCTTCCTAACCACCCATTCGGACATCCCTTACCCTGCTATACGCGAACTTCTTTGAAAGGACCTAATATAATATAAAATATAAAATACATTGAAATGAAAATGATGCAGTTTAAAGTGAGGCAGCGGCTAGGAAGCCCCGTATTGAAGCCCCTTACACTCTCCCACAAGACAAAACAGACAGAACATTTTACTTTTGTGTACCAGACAGTAATAAACTATACACAAACGCTATCCATTGTTTTTAGGGTGAAATCATTCATGGCAGTTCGTCTTCTTCTGATTTCGTTGAAAACTGACAAGAGGATATCAAGAACAAAGCAGACCCTGGAGCAAATAAGATTATTATTGATTTCTTTACAGTTCGATACTACTTATAATTTTATTCTAATATACAGTACTTTTGATGCAAATGGCATTCGATTATCTATAATCAGCTGGGGTGGTTAGCGACCATGGTGTTTTTGCAAAAATTAACCCCACAGAGTCAAAACGATTTCTGAAATGAGGCTACTAATTGGTTTCTTTCATTGTACCACCTGCTTCCCTTATATGTGTTATGTCATGGCAAGTCATTTTGCTCATAAATTTTTTGATAACACTAATGCTCAAGAACTGTCACTGTTGTAGATCTGAACTCTGCAATCCTCGTTAAGGCTGATCCCGTTCTGCCATGAATTCTAACCATTCAAAATAAATCGGGGTTGCAAAGTAGCATGCAAATGATAGAGGAATCGCATGAGGTCAAGCTAAATTCAATACCGATTTCAAATAATTGGGCATTGAACGTTCCACGCAACACCACACTTGAAAGAAGGTGAACATCAACAGAAACTTCGTCATCCAACAATAGCCGGGTTCCTAACGAATTTCGATGCATAGGTTAAAACAAGCAAATCAGTTAAGTTTGGATGTTTTCTGCATACAGTAGGTCAGTAGTGACGTCGTTTTGAGCTTGGGAGTGTGAACTTTGAAATTTGGCATCCTATGCATGTTATGTGTGGAAATATGTTGGGAGATTATAAGCTCAATCACCAGCAAAGGACATCACTGACATAATTCCAGGGTGGTCGAGATGAGTCGGCATAAGCCTCAAATTATGAGGAACAACGTACAACCATGATCAGCTAACTACTGACAGGGTTGCTGTAAACTCGTCTACACCCCACAATCAACCAGCGGACATGTCTGTACAGCATAACCTTATTCCGTTGACGTATGTGAGTGTTGTGCCATCTCCGCTATGGAGAGATACAGCATGAATTCAGCTTCCATGAATTGCGATAACTTTATTATCGCAGAATTGCGTGCGATTCAGAAAATTTAATGAAAGTATAACCTCACCTGAAATCAAGCAGCAAGTGGATAACGGGTGAAATCTGCGTTTTTCCAAAATGTTCACATTTGAGGTGCCATCCAGTGAGCATTGTTTGCTTCCCGTAATGTCTAATTAAAATGGATTTCCGTCCATTACAAGCGCTATAAAACGGGGTACGATAATGAAGAGGAGTCATACAGTTGTAGTAAACATGTCTCTGAAGCGGGTCAACTGAATCGGTTCCTGAAGTAAAATTGAAGTAGAATCGGGAAGATGAACAGCATCGCCAGTAGTTAAGTCTAGGGAGTTTACAGTTTTCGACTTTGTTTTGTGTCCGATGAATCAAATGCACTTGATCGAGCATTAGGCACATCTAGAAAAAAGCAACTTTCCGGGCAAGAATAACGGAGTCTCAATGAACAGGTCTCTTCCATTAGCGGCTGAGCTAACCGCCACCTAAGTGACAGGATGTACCAATGTGATTTTTGGTTGATTTCCTGCTGCGATAACTTGTACACGAGAATGGTTGATTTCCTGGATCAATGGACAGTTCCCTAGTGAAGACCAATCGGACCGACCGCAAATGCGTACCGGAAATTTTTGAACAAATACATCGCTTTGCTGGTCTAGCTAGTGTCGATTAAAGTTAATTTAAACACTTGTGAATTCTTTCCACCTGTTTTTGGAAGTACAGTTGGTGTGCAATAAGATCAGCTGTAATCAGTAGATTTAGCTAACAGCAATCTGGGTCAAGGGTTTCCCAATTCCAGATGAAATCCAATGGATGTCTGCTGCAGATCGTTCCCGCAGTTTCGTTTTTGTTTCCCATCATTCACTGAGTGATAAAGATATACTGCCGTTAGTAACCCCATTCAAATAAATTCATCGAAAGATAGTGTGAGAATCACTCTGACTCATCCTACCGTACGCATGTAGGCATAGAAATGCTGTGTGTTAAGGCCACTGGCCAAAAACGAAGTGGAACATCGCACGAAGCGCAATGGTTGCCTTATGAATTTGTACTGACTGAACAATTAGTTGAACTGACTGTCGCCAATGCAGGCCATTTCCATTCATTTGCGTACCTAAACACGGCACCAGAAATGATAGATTGCAAGGCGTATCCACTTGAACCTGAAGTGTGTAACCACTGAGAACACGAAGCACTAACTGAAACCAAATGGCACAACATATCCGTTCAGCTCTGGATGTACCAGAGGACAGCCTTTACGCACTAAAGTACCTGTTTCACTGCAAACAAAAGAAAAGACAACTCAGCTGTAGGTGGTTGCAAGACTGTTAGGACTGGACAGGTACGCAGTCATTGACTGCGGTGGTATTTGTTGACCTGCTGCACCACAGTATCTTGGTCTGTATCCAGGCAGACCATTCCAACAGTCACTGGAAGAGCTCGAACTGCTTCCGACATCAAGTGGTTGACCTCCGTCTCAAACGCAGTTGTTTCAACTCCAGTGTCCTCGGCTTCTGACCTTGCATCGAAGAGACGCCACTATGCTTCCGTCTGTCCCAGGCTGGCGGTGGACTAATACTGGATCCTGAGGAAGAGTGGCTGACCCCTTAAGACGATCGGCCCTCGAAATCATGGCATTAGTGTTCAACACTGATGCTTCGTTGCCGTAAGACGGCTGGTAGTACACGACGAAATTTTTTTCTTCGGACCGAAAAAAATAAGGAGCGGCCTGCCATCTACCGGTAGGGTAAAAAAGTCCTTGGGATGTTCTATGGAATATTTGACGGCGAAAACGATCACTAAAGCTTCCTTTTCTATCTGACTGTAGTTGCGCTGGGCGTCAGTTATCTGACTGTATGTGCACTCGTTTTCTGGCTATTGTCGGGGAATACATGTGAAATCATTGGGTCAGTGCCATAGTTTGAGCAATCCGATACCAAAAAGATTTCAAGTGACGGATCGTGGAGAGTGAGGCAAATCATATTTGACAGAATCAACGGCATTTTAGCATTCCCCTGACAGTGTCCGCTTGTGATCCTCTCAGAAGCTGGTTAAGTGGACCTCAAGTGATTCATGGCAGACAGAAACAAGCCGTAATGACTGACAAAATCGAGGAAGGGCCTGAGAGATGTGTACTCTTGTATTTAATAATCCAAGTGGCTTGACTGCGGATAATCCATATCTGTGTTGTTCACAGTTGCTCGCGAGTTGAGATGCGTCTAGGCAGTCGAGACCTAGAAAGGATGACGTTTATGATCCGCGACCAAGTGTGACCACAATAATGGAGTGGTCAGTGTGACAACTGAGAGTTAGCTTCTGGAGAGCAAGCCAACAAACATGTCCGAACCTACAAATTTGAAGTTGTAAACACTGTCACTTTGACTTCATCAGCCAACCTGGCGTGAAAGACTCCGAGTGTCATGTGTGCCTCTCATCTCAGCCCGATGAGTTATGGAGGTGCAAAAAACATTAGTTTTAATGCATTTCAAAGAAGGACACTCATATACGATTATTTATTCTGTAGTGAATGACAGAGAGAAAAAGACAGGAGGTGGTTGCAGTGTTTCTAGTACTCACCCGACAAAATATCAGCAACCCACACTTAAGCTTAAATAGTAAATCACATCTTTTCCAGACAATATTCACGTGTGACAAACAGCCGTAGGCAGCAAACCGATGAGTGCGTTAGTGTTTGGGATACTGTTCGCCGAATTTTTCTATTATAGAACTTGGGAAGATGTGAGGATCTTCTAAGCACGCACCCTAGATACTGCTCTAAGATCTACATAGTTAAAACCGGTTATTGCGCGGGTACAGTGGATTATTCATGTGAACTCAACGAGGGGGCTTGGATTACCGGTCGAACGACGATACACAAGCACAAACAAGAGACACAGTTTGCGAATTCAGGAGGAGTGGAAAAAAACTCTAGCCCAAATATGCACTATTCGCCCACATAGTGACCAACCTCATGATTATATGAACCCAATCTTTTCAAGCGATACACTAAGGAGGATAAGAATAATTGTGCAGGTCTCCTCATCCCAAGCTGACCGTTCCCTGAAGGCGGTATTTATATTCACTCCGAAGGTTGAATTCGAGTTTCGGGTTGATTAACGTTGGTGATCACGGTGTCCTGTGGTAATTGATCTCAAGTATCTTTTGCCAGCTCGGAGATACGTTCAGCACCCTAAGAAACCATCCCACCTCATGCGGTGTGAGCATTGTCAGACTTCGCAACTTCAATCTTATCCGCCGCTCCCTGTCTTCACTCATACGATCAACAACCCAGTCAGCCTTGATTAACACTCCTATTACAAGAACGTTTCTCGTCTGGGTACTCCCATTTTCTCATGCAAGCTGATTCGCAAAAAAGACCGGGTGGAATGTAGAGAGAGCTGACTTCAACTCAGCCGTTCAAAGTAGTGATTTTGCTTCAAATAAACAAGATCGGGGACATCTGCCATTTAGGTGTACATCGACTTCTTTGTTCATTTTCTGTTCAAATGTGTGGTGGCACTTTCCATAAGTTCTACGCCTGGTGAGCTATGGATTGCAGGCTTAATCTTAAATCGAGCCTTTTTTGATGCGGAGAGCCAGTTCAAGACTAGCGGGCCAATAGTACTGGCATGAAACCCACATAAATTCAATAAACCCCCGTAAGGACCAGTTACTTAGACCTCACTAATACGTTGAATTAAAATTTACGTCATGAGGTTTCCTGAGTGTTTTCTGACTACTCACGAGTAACATGACTTACACCTGTTTATTATGAAACCGTTTCGTTTCCCCCGCTTTGTTCCTACTTAAGGTCTGCTTATCCCTCAGTAAGTGATGTCAATATTTGTTGCCCGTCTGTCATTGCCTGCAAGTTCGCCTCGATTGCACCTATTTTT
>NW_008752418.1:0-11504 GCF_000715545.1 Opisthorchis viverrini | reverse complement strand
GTGACTACTTCCCGCTCCTGCTGGTTGCGTCATTGTTGATTGTACGTTTTCTTAATTCATGATGCTTACTAATCCGTTTGTCTGTAGAACCAGTTCCTGTCAGTCTTCAATATATCATCTGCTGCCCCACGTCTGTCTGCTCCTATTGACTACTGGCTACGAACTGCGTATAATCTAATAGTCGCAATCGTCCTGTGAGACCCTTAACCGTCGACATCTTACATTATCGTTGACCTTCGTATTCTGGTCGCTTCGACATCTGTTATTGGCTACGATCGCCAGAATGGTTTCATCCGTGCCTACTAGACACAGAAAGTTGTGGCCGTGACGTACTTTCATATGCGACCAACCGGAATTGCGGACAGAGCGGTAGCAACTGAGTTTTCTCTAATTTACAGAATCTGCAAAATGCGCTATCAGAAGTTTATTTGGCGGGAACAGTGAGGTGCTCATCTTTGATCCAACAATTCAACCTCAGCTGAATCTGGAAAATACCGCCACCGCTATAGGTGTCGGCTCATCATGCTACTCAGCTAGAGTGGAGCAAAGAGTTGGAAAGATTGTGTTCCTACATTTATTATCAGGAGACGCAATGTACATTAGTAAGGACAAAAGAGGAGGTTCGGCCTTCAGGAATTTAGTTTCTTGTTGTTCAATCCATTTAATGAAGTAATGCTGAAGGTAGAGGCACAGATCACAGCCATTTATACCATTTTTGCGCAATTCAAGTGAGCAATCGACTTCGCACGCATGACTTTTAGACGTGGTGGGGAAAGCGCGATGTTGCATGAAAAACCTGAAATGTAGTGGAAGTTTGTGTTACGTTTTTAAGTGGATAAAAGGCTAAATAACAAGATGATTGGGAGTCCAGAATATTCATCGTAAGAATGGAGTTCTGCTTCACAATATGCTTTTGTGCTACTTCTGTTCAAATTCCATCGAAGCTCCTACCGCACCAAAACTCAGGAAAATATCAAATAAGTCGGCGACATGCCTTGACAAAAAAATTAGAAGCACAGCAAAACTGTTCAAATTGTCAGATAAACCGCAATTTCGTGTAAGAGGTCAAAACAATGACGGTGAAGCTAACTACGAAGACTCTCAGGTTTATCAGACAAGTTTTGACTGCCTTTAGTTATCTTATCCTGACTAGTTCGAAATCTTCTAACGATACAAGCACTCACAGAGGCCCGCTTGTCGCTGTAGATTGTCACACAAGCCGTACAAATTTTCTCTCGCAGCTCGTCCGGCGTAGCAGGGTCGAGGTTAATACTTCTGGTTACAGATAGTCTCACAGGACCTTTGCTCTATCAGCTAGTCTACCAACCCTCGAGATGTTTGTCTTGCCACCGAGTAACTATTTGACGTGATGAGGAACCTCGTTGTCCAAACAGCTGGAGAAAGGAAATCCATGTACGGCTCGACCACGTTAAACAACCACCGTAAATAAGCATGTCCGTTGAAATTGGACCGGAAGAAATGAGGTCCTGTTCACGTTCGATTGTGAACTCCACAACAAGTTGAAGGTTTCACATTGTATTGCTGATAGGATCAAGAATGACCTGAGTTTTCGGTGAATAATGATTGATTGATGATTGACCTTCTCGTCTGGATGGAAAACAGCCTCATTAGCAAACAAAATGTCATCGGCAAATGTAAGGACTTGTGCAATCTGATTCAGAAACCAACTGCAGTAGTTGATTTGCTTCCCTAATTCTTCTCTTGCAGCTCATTGAACGACTACTTGTACTCCACGTCGAAAACCGCTTTCACGCATCCATCTCTCCAGAGCATGCATAGTTAAGTCAAAGTGAGCAGAAATATCGCGGTTGATCAAGTGCGAGTTCTCTTGAAGCATATCAAGTGTGGAGGTCTTCAGTTCCATATTTGCAGTATCGCGTGGGCATTCAATCTTTTTTTCCGTTTGCCAGAGACTCGGTTGTCAGATATGTGCAGGCAACGTACATTTGACCTATTACGTTGTGGCTTGCTGAGATGCTTTCTGTGAAACTCTTTGACTACCTTAGCTTTTGTAACCCCTTTTGAAAAATTTCCACTATTTCTACGCGTTCTTTTTTCGAATTTTGCCCTTGGTTTTTGAACCGTTGGCACACTCACTTATTGGCTTGATATGCGTTTCCTGATTGTCTTTGTGTTGTTTTTGCACAATCGAGATTTGGCTGAAATATTTAAAATAGGCAGAATATTTAGGCCCGTGTAAATTCTGAGCACTAGAGACTTATCACTGTGTTGGCGAAAAAGCAAAACTTAAAAAGAATACAAGAAAGGTGCCCTAAACCCTTAAGTAATAAGATAGACTGGTAAACAGTGAGTCTCTTAGACACCGTGGTTAGTATCGAAGTCAATAAGCGTACTTATCGTCATTAGAACCACCATCGGTAGAGCTACCAGCTGATTGGATCACATGAAAGACCACACATCCATGTCTTCAGTATATTATTATTATTATTATTGAAACCACGGAATCACGTGGATAAAATTGCCAACATGATACTTTCTCAACACCCAGATGGGGGAAGCGTGAGTTAAACATTATTATTATTATTATTATTATTATCATGATTATTATTATTGAAACCACGGAACCACGTGGATAAAATTGCCAACATGATACTCTCTCAACGCCCAGATGGGGGTAGCGTGAGTTAAATGACCTGCAGGCCGGATCACAAACTTCATATTGCCGGCTGCGATGACGGACAGTTGCTTGTGGTGCTCACATTTCATCGTCCTTCCAAGTAATTTTTACAAACCCTGTGCTTCAGCTGAAATGATAATCAGGTAGTCAATCCATTAATTGGGTTGAAATAAGAATCCTCCTGCACACCGATCCAAAAGGGTAGTGAAATCAGGCCTCTCCAATTTTGATATATATTTATGGTTAGCTTCATCACAACATGAAACATTGAAATGAGGTTATGCTGACCTAAGCCCTTCTCTAAAAGAACTCCAGTTTTGCAGTAAAATTTGACACTTTTTAAGCGTGTAGCACATACCGGACTATGCAGCAAACCAATACAGATTATCTCAGATTATTTCTCTGCTCTACTTCCGATCCGAGAGCTATATCGCTTGCGTCCACGGGCAAATGTCTAGCGAGCATTTCAACTTTGTTTGCGTCAGGCAGGTCAATTTCTCTGCTCATAGTGACAACGCAATAAAAAGAGGCTAAAAATATACAGCTTCAGCTGAAAAATTCATAGGGAATCTCACTGTAGATCCCGATGAGGTCACAAGTAACAGTGCGCAGTATTTTTTGCACGTTTAAGCTCTTTGCCGGAGTGTCAATGCTCGAGAAACAATATTTTGGTTTCTGGTGATCAGTGAGACAAGAAAAACGCCTATTGTTGGCAATCAGAAACAGAAACAGTGTTTGTCGGAGATTGTAGACCTGTCCAAAGCGTTCTAGCAGGGACAGAACTCCGTTTGACTGGGTTGAGCTACGCACGCCGTCTACGTATTTTATCGAAAATTGGGACAGGTTATAGCAGCCTCATCCCAAAAGTGTTTTTGCTCCGATCCAGAAATTCATTTGCACAGTTTACCAGAGTTGCTTCTAATTCCTTGAAGAAGACAAGAAGCCCAACTGAAATGCCTGGTGCTTCTTCCTTTGCGACCTTATCTTCTGTAGGACCAAATTCTGCACGATTAAGCGATAAGTTTGAATACCACAGTAACAAGATAAAGACCCCGAAATATCAGCGTTTTCCTCTTTTGTTCCCGTAGATGCGATATCAAAGACCGTTACTTTTGCATCAATAATAGGTGATAGGTCACGTGACGTCAGATGGATTGCTATTAAGTTTTGACCCGTCTCTCTAAGCGATGCTTTTGCTATGTCTCATCATTCGTTTCGTTGGCAGCGCCATTTTAGCTGTCAACCGACTGAATTGATTGACATGGAGTACAACTGTTTTCGATAGCAAAGACGCTGGCTTTTATAAAGTCTGTTATCCATCGACACCACTCCAAAGTATTTGGCGTTCCAGTGGGCTGCTGTCACCTTCGTTAGTGCTGCCTGCGAGCTCGGATTTTGTGGTACAAATCGGGGGCTCCACTCTCAAAGAAGTGATGTGACAAATAGTTTTAAAGTTTATCAACATATCCGCTTGTACGGGACTGCACAGGTGAGCCGAACGCATCCATCCAGCAGTGGATTGCTGATGTTTTGGGAACATTTGGGCTCGATCACATTGACACTGCATAACAGTGGTAATCGTACTGTGTTTAGAATTCTCCGAAGGTCGAAATAAGCAGTGTTTTGTATGCACCTCAAAACAACCAAGCTTCACAACAAAAAAGTAGCGCAATACGCGCAGCCGTACTGTAGACCCTGACATTTCCGACAGACAAACATCACGTCACCCACCCCCATGGCGCTTAAGTTAAAATAAATTTGAACAAAACGGGCGTTAAAGATTCTAACACTCATTTCTTCGCAAAGCGATCTTCCGGTGAGATGTGATTTGCCAAACAGTTAAAATCGTCCACTGCCTCTAAGGTTGCTGATGTCATGAGCAGCTTCGTTGGTCAGCTCTCCCAGTTTTTTAACAGCATTTTGCAAGAAAGATGCAAAGGGATCGGTAGATCGTATGATAATATGATTTAGGTCTTTTTATTTTATCACTTTTATCCGAATGCTTCTGGTTCTCGGCGCAAAGATGCTCCACAGTAGAGGGAAAAAACAGAATGAACATTTTCAGAACATTTTCAGATTCTACTGTGAATTGCATGAAGAGTCCTGTCACCATTTCTAATGATAGACTGCGCGATGATTCTCACGAGCTCAAAGGTAGTGGAGTACAACGATTGCATAGTTGTCAGGGGAGAAACTGAACACTTTTCAAAGTGGTGTCACCACAAAGCAACACAATCGACTGAGTTAAACACTACCCCTAGATATAAGCAAATGATTGTTGGTCTTATGAGTTCGACGATGTTCATAAGGAAAATATTTCGTCTCCGAGTACGCACTGACCCCCCACATTTGCGTCCATCTGTTTTTAAGGCAGAAACGACGGTAGATATTTAGCATTCCTCCGGCAAATATCCGCCCTCTAGACGCTCTGCGTGAGTTATATCTAACCATGCACAAGCCATTGTCCTTCATCCTCACGCAAAGCGGGTAAAGACGGTCAGATCAGGGCGCATTGGTTCTGTTTTTTCTCCATCTTTAGGAATTGAATAATTTACCTCACATTGTGAAGCTTGTCGTGCATTGAACTTTATGCTGGAAGCCCTAATTTGGCCAAAATTTTCTCCAAAGCGCTCCGCCTACAAAAAACAGAAGGCAATACTTGCGATTAAATACTGAGCCATACTATTAGACAACAAATTCACTGACTGGAAACTTTTCTGGCCCGATGTCACCGTAGTTTTGAAAAAAGTTAGACAGCCAGCTATATCTTCCGTATTCCTTGGGTTTTCCTTAACCGTCATTTCTCTGGGTAACGTTTGAACCCTTAGTTAATGGGTGGTTTCAGAGGCCTTGTTGGAACGCATTGTCCTCTGAGCAAGAACGCCTTGCTTGCCCTGAATGATCAAATCAAAGGTATAAGACCCATTTTGAAGATGGACATGTTTTTGTTTTTGGCTGGAAATAAGATGAATAATGCATAAATCGTTCAGTTGTAGCGCCCTTTCGGCGCCTAGCCGCAATTCAGCATGAAAGAAGCACGAGAAGTGGGATCTCACTCCGTACATGTTACAAAAAGTTTGATGTTCTTGAGAGCAAGATTGCCAGTTTTAGCCGATTTTAATATTGCCTGAGTTGTCAAGGCTTATGGCGCGTCAGACCATACGATGCTCATGTTTTTGATGAAGGTCTGCGCCTCAGGTAAGTATACGGCGATCAGGGCATGTATGAGGTGGGCATTCACTGTTGTTCGCCGCATAAACTGGATTTAATTGTACTGTGGTAGGGTGAATACCCAGTTAACCAACTGAATTTTACTGTGGTTTTCACCCTGACACCCCATGTTTCTCACTGATTATTAGATGGAGGTCTGACGAGCACAACATTCTGGTCTTCCAAGTTTGGGGGTGGGAAAGGCATGTCGACACGTTCCTTGAAGACTTGTTCTATCAGGGTAATATGCCAGCATCCAGCTGCTAGCTTTTGGTAAGACTATTGAACCAAAAACTTTGGTTGAGGGTTTTAGCTGCGGTCCTGCCTACGTGTGACCATTTTGGCAGTATTCCAGTCTAAACATCCTAAAATTCATTTTCAACATATCCACCTTTATTATTCGCATTTGAAGTAATCCGGGAAACAAGCTGCTTTTCCTCGTACACTGAAGTTAATCTGCATTGATGTACTTTGTCTGTCAAAAGCAAGAATCCATATTGCTAATACTTTATTTGAATTAACTGCCTTCTTGCGTTCTTACGGTTTACGGCTTGACACATGAGGTGGCGCGAAAGCTGTACATGCTAAGGGTGTGTCCGAATGAGCCACAGAGCGCCGCTCACTATTCGCACACAGGGATTAATTCCTCGAAATCTACAGTATTTTCAGGCAGGTTACTTCAAAGTGTAGAAGGTCTATGTATAATGTATGTGATCCTGTATTATTGAAAGTCATCCACTCTGGCGATCTGTTTAAGTGAGCGAATGCTCAAGGTCAATAAACACCACCGACTGCGAATACGTAGCCTAATGATAAAAATCGCGAATCGTAGAAAACGTTGACTCACTTACAATGGACGAATCTTTCAGTTAGTTCACCACCGGCAAAAATTCCCTGAACGTTCAAGAATCTGAATGGCCTTCGAAGATGCAAAATATGCGTAGGTGCATTCGTGGAAACAAATTTTGGTCGATGATTCCTGTTGCCAGTTAAAATTCCGCAACCCACGTTCGTTATTTGCCAAAAGTCGTGCACGTTTGCTGGCAAAAAGTAGAGATTTCCATCATAGGCTGCCAATTATTCTAGGAACACACCGAGGTTCATCGATTAGCAACGCGGAACCTACGCCGATCACACCGGAGAGCTGAACGAACCTAACTGACGCACACGACTAACACGCGGCTAGGGGAGCGCACCCGTCCATCTGCACCGGATAAAAGGCTCAAAATGGACGTCATGAAATGTTGGGATGTATTGGTCGTTTTGAAGTGTACATTTGGCCTTCCGGGAGGCGCATTATCCTTGTGAGGAGTGTTCATTTGGCCGTTGTCCTGAAATGGAAGATATAATTCAGGTTATCAAAATATCACCATAAGGCGGGCGGCCGACAAACTGGTAGGAATAGTAACCCCGAAATGCACTTCAGCGGCTATGCTATCGTAGACGCCTGTTCACACAATGCCATCTTCAGTGGTTAATTCTCTCGACTGCTTACTGTACCTCTCTCTCTTGTATATATGTATATCTCTCTCTCTTGTATCTCTGTATCTCTTCACCTGCCCTGACGCTACTGGGTTATACTCACAGGACAAGAAGACGACCTGAAGGAACTGTGCATTAACGCAATTACAAACTTATATATATATATATATATGATTCACTTGTAACCGTATTTGATAGTCGATCCGCTGTCAACCAACCAGTGTGTCTCCCACACACCCACACTGGTCTTCGAGCGGTTGTTCCTTTGTCTCGGTTGATCATAGATGGCCGTCTGTGCGCTTGTGTACGGAGTGCCTTGGCCACGGAGTGGGTGTGAACTTTCTGTGTCCCTATTTGACCTTTCTCCGGCACATGATGAAATCGGACGTGATTCAGACGTGGGGGCATAATCGCACGGCTCTGTTTCACATGATTGTTCCGCTGCGCAGCAGGTTGATGCGCAGTCGTATTAAAATGCATAGGGCTTACTTAACAGGCCGGAGCTAATGGGTCACATATAATCATCTTCGTCTCTTTCATCTAGCTGGCACTCTACAGCGTTAGTTGTAGTTGTCATATATTTACTCACGGCTGTCGAGTAGTTCCTCTTTGGACCCAAAAACACGGGGACACACAGACTTTTGGGACACACAGTGCTGAGACTCTGTGCTTCGGTCCCGGTCAGCGTCATAAGGGGCCCTCTGTGTGGGACCGAGTAGCAAGCACCCCTTTGCGCTTTCTGGATGGGCCCGGGGCTAAGAACCAAGAGTAATTTATTTTCATGTGGACTCGCCTTTAGAACAAGCCTGAAGAGCACTACCACACAGCGGGCTTGGTTCACCATAACAAAAATCGGCGTGATATGATACGCGATCCGTTGCACACCAGCGGTCACTGGTAGCCGGTCCTAGACCGCCATCTGGTTTGAGGTGCAGTATTCTCGACCACCTACGGCACGTCCTCAGTTGCAGACTTTGAACCTTGACGCAGCAGGACTTGTCACTGAAAAATCACTCACTTAAAGATGGCTTCGGCCCTCCTGGGTTCCAGCCTCTGAACCTTAACCATCACTCGGTTCAGTTGTTTACGAAGGCCGTCGAAAGATGTCGGCGGTGGTTTGGGAACAAGTGTAAGGCGTACACCTTTTTCCGGTACGTTGCAATCCGACAGCCATCTTTGGTGGATTGGGAAGCAAGCTCGGAACGGACTGATCTCGAAATACAAAGAACAGGTGCAGCCAGGGGAGCCACATGGCCTGGTAGAAAGGGAGTGTGCATTCTCCAGCACAGGTGTCAACAGTCTGGGAGCATCTGAGTGTTTGCACCACAAACTATAAGTTAGTTTACGTAGCTTCACCCTACCTTGTTCGTTCCAACACTCATACGGCAGCCGCGGCGGTCGCGGACCCAAGTGCCTCGAAACGAGGGAGAATGCATTTGTCGTCATTCGATAGACCGCGTTTAGAACGTATGCGTCACCCCCCAGGACTTGCCGTCTGTCGCAGCGGTACGACGTATGCATCTCGAACTCCCGCATGAGCCGCTCGGCGGACCAGGATACCTATTGAATTGCATGCTCCAAAGTGTTGGAGTGATGCACCCGGTCTTTAAGACGGCATTCTCCAATCGGTTTTTGGTCACATTAACCAAATGAACCATTCCAGACTGTGCGTGATGACTGTGCGTGTGATGTTCAACCGGCGGGCCGTACGATAGCAAACAAATCAAGGATCGGTGCGGAGCAGAAGCTGCAGGTCTTGCCAGAGTCTGTGTGCCTGTATTACGACGAACAAAAACCTACTGTACGGCGTTGTCCAGGCGAGCCATGCGGTGAAATGTGTACCGGCTAGTCGCAGAATGTGCCTATGGCCAAAATACATGGACATTAAATGTTACATACGCGCTTTCCGATGGCTTTGTGGACATGAAAATAATAAAGCATGACGTCGCAGCCGAACATGACTCTTGCTGCACGCATTTGCGCCGCCAACTTGTCCATTACAAAGGTCTCGCTCACTGGTTCCCATACCGACAACCACAATCAACCTTCACTTGTCCCCGGCCACCACCGGAAGGCGTTCACTGCAATCTGCCGAACCTTCTGTCAGATGTAAAGATCTCGACGGCTTTTATTCGTAATCCTCACCAACTGAGTCAACTATTACTCTGTTTGCGTGAACTCGTTTCCCAAGTAACTTTTACACTCGACCCTGCTTCCTCTGCAACTCTAGTGAGTCGCATAAGCTTCACTTAACACTATAATTCTGCGTTTCCTGCTACCATTTGTACGTAATACATTTTTACCCGCCGCTCTCCTGCCTCTCCGTATCCATTATTCCGGCCCTACACTTCCTGTAGTTTGAAGTTCTTTGTTTTTTTCACGTTCCAGTCAGGAAGCTCTTTGTTATGCCCTCACTTGTATTGTTTTCTTTGCTCGCCACTTTTAAACCCTAACGTTCAGATCTCGTGCCATCTGATATGTTCTCCATAGGGCATAAAGAGACCTTGTAATTTTGGATCCCTACCCATGCCACCTCAGGTGTGACGAACTCTACTTCATGAATATTTACTGTTTACGTCACTTTTCCTTTTCCAGGAAACTCCCATTAATCACAAACCCCACCAGTCATGCCTTTATTCTGACTGTAATACTATGATCATGCCCGACGGTATGCTACCCACTAGTTGGGAATAAATATTATTATGAAGTTTCGCCCATTATTTCTCAGAATAAGCCGACCAGTTTACGCATGGGAGCAAACTGTTCGCTCTCTACGAATGCATACATAGCCGGGCGGTGGGTTCCCATGCCGTCCGTTATCAAAAAGGTGTACAGTCTATATCTACATACCGAATATTAGATGCTTTAAAAAACTCACCCATGGCGGTTTGTTGCATGCTTTCCGTCTGCATTCACTACAACTGGGAATCGTCGGAACAACGCTATCTGCTGCCATCGGGAGAAGCATATATGGTTACAGTGACCTTCCTCTGACTGGAAGAAATGGTTATAGTGACCTTCCTCTGACTGGCAGAAAAGGAGGTGTCCGGTCTCCCGAAGTTTTGCCAGCACCGAAGGCATATCATCTGCCACATTAAAACCCAACTATGCGGCACCTTCTTAACACAAGCGATCGACACTTCCGGCAGTAGTTGTATATATCATGAGTGTTAAGAATCTTGCCGAATTCATCCGCCACGAACTGTCGCACATCACACGAGGGCGTTCCATATTTGAGTAGGACCATGCAGTTGCCCAACTCGTCTTCGATTAGCCACCGAATAACTGGAAGCCGGTCGTACAGAAATTTTGACTGCTTGAGGTTGTGTTCAAGAAAGTAAGAGTTGACTGCCAGTTGGTTCGTTTGTCTCCGTAGACAAAACCTCTCTGGACAGCTGGTGCTTCGCGTACTATTTATTAGAATATACGCTCGGATTCCCCGACTTTCCGTTGGCCTTGGATGTCGCCTGCTGCATTTGTAGTACACCCATTCGTAACGTAAAACAGCGCTGGCGCTTCGATTACTAGATGAACGCACAAATACCACAAATACCACAAAGTTATCCTTCATGTACTGATTTAAGGCCTTGTCAAATACCGTGAAGGATGAAAACGATACAGCCACAAATTTCTCAACGCGCGCTTGTGCAGCCACGTTCGAAGCCATAGCACATCAAATTGAAAGCCGAATAATTTTCAAAAGGGATCGATTAAAACATCGAAAAAAGTGATGGCTGATGAGGGTGAGCACATGCAAAGAAGTGCAACATTTTGACGGTGAAGTTTTTATTTCATCCACAAGTGTTTTGCGAATAAATGCATTGTGCTTCGAATGTGCGGTCCGTAAGAGAATGCGAATCTGTGAAGGACCTTGACCGTGAAAGTTCGCTCACTCAAACAAAATGCCACGAGCAAAATATCAGCGGGAGGTGCAAAAGGATTACACTAGCTCCCCGTTAAAGTCTCAACTTTGAAAACCCTACAGTTTCAGCGAAAATCATTTGGTGTGCACATATCCAGCGGCCGGGTAGCGTCGAGATAAAAAGGTTCGACCCAAATCGGCTCTCATTCGCCTGAGCTGTCTCGCCTGAGCGCGGTACGTTCGAAATCGGTTACGTTCTTCCCTCATGCGATTCATGCACAAGCCAGCATT
>NW_008752417.1:57425-59205 GCF_000715545.1 Opisthorchis viverrini | reverse complement strand
TGCGTACCAAGTGCCTCAGAGCAACTCAATGATTGAGACGAGGAAACTTGATTCTTGTCTCTGGTGGGGAACTGCCTCGTAAGAACTGGCTTCTAGGGGTAGCAGATAGTTGTGGGATGTGCCCAGATGGCTGCCTAAGAACCCTGCTTGCCAAAATGAAACAGCGGGCAGCGTCCTTAAAAGGGATATTAGCAAGGTGTGTTTGCTAGGGGGACACGATTAGGCTTCTACTCTATCGAATTTTGCACTTGTGCCAGGAGAGGACCCGGACCACTCATGGAGCCCAGCGCAGGTAGAAGGCAAGAACCGAAGCACGTGCTGAAGAAACGTGGATAATTTGGCTGGCATTGTGTCATCTTTTATGTTTACGATAGAATGCCCCACGTTTATCATGTCATCATTTGTAAACCCCACCTGAAGTTTGTGTTTGGTGTGAATGTAGGAACTGAAGTTAGTTTGTCTTTACCACTTCACCTATTTGACTTGAGGTCATTCGGCTATTGGTATCCGGCTTTGCACGTGTGACTGTCGCACGTGGGAGCCTGTTTGCTCTCTTGCTTTGTATTTTCGTAGTACAAGTGAGCTGTTTGTTTTGAACGCGTACCTTCTGCTGAGGTTTGTATAATTTGTGAATCTCTCTTACACTCTAATTACCGTACAGAAATCCAGCTCCGACTTTGTTATGCCTACCCTGAGGGTCTGCTATTACGCGTCACTAGAAGGTAGAGTCCGCTCATTACACCCGAAATCCTCTGAGTTGAGCAACATTGAACTTTGTGAAAACGAAATCTGTATAATGTTATCGGTATAACACCTTCACGAGGACCACCGACCTTGACAGTCGGTGACGTCCGAACGTCGTGGCATCTCTTCCATCATTCGTTGGACGCTTAAGCCACTTGTATCTATAAACTCCGTTTTTTTTGGGAAATCACGGGAATCAATGTGCCTGTTCATTCCGTCCCCAAATTGACGTCCTTTTGAACAGCTATGAGCCAAAATTATCAGGACTTACTTTTCCACTTGGGAAAGTGACATATGTTGTCCCACCGAGGCCAGTGTAATAAATGAAAGCGTTGTCTCAATGACCACTGCAAGTTAACGGGAAAACTAAGCGGTCGTAAATGGTATATAAACTGGTGGCGCCCGCGCACATAGGAAAGCACAGTAAAAGCGATATATATGTGGGAACCAGTTGGAATTTTCCCCGAAACTATGCGTTTTGTCATAATTTTTAGAAGCAGGGTTGTAATGTAAACGGCCTCGGTTAACTGGTGATGAAGGAAATCGGAAGGATAATAAAGTTCCAGAGTTCACTTCTATCCGTGGCACACAGTTATGGTGTAAAGAATAAGCTAAGTGAACTTTCAGTTATATATCCACACAATTCCTGCGCTGCTCATCCATTGAGCAACTATTACATATGACGTAAATATGTAACGAACACGCGGGTGTGTAGTGGTCTGGCTACCCAATAAGTCAGTTTACCAGGAGTGTGTGGCAAAGTAATAAAAATAATTACGCTAAGTTGGGTATACAAAAATAAATAGGTCAGATGGAACAGACTCACTAACAATTGTTCTCTTTAAAATAGTTCGTCGTTGGCCCAGGTCAGCGAATAAACAATAATCCAATAGTGTTGGTCCAGAGGTCTTCTTCTGAACAGTTTCCACATATAATAGATTCCGAAGATAGTCTGAAATGTTTTGAGTACCAGAGTTAGTATATGAGACTCGCGAATGACCGCTGCAAGCGCGAGCGAAATCAGAAGAGAGAGTCG
>NW_008752417.1:40290-53623 GCF_000715545.1 Opisthorchis viverrini | reverse complement strand
AACTATAAACTCCGTTTTATGGGGAATTACCGGAAGCAATGTGCCCATTCAATCCGTTGTCAGTTTGACCTCCTTTTGAACAGCTATGAGCCAAAATTAAAAAAACTTACTTTTCCATACGTGAAAGTGACATATGTTATCCCACCGGGGCCAGTGTAATAAATGAAAACGTAGTCTCAAGGACCGCTGCAAGTTACCGGGAAAATTAAACGGTCGTGAATGGCATATAATCTGGCGGCGCCCGAGCACATAAGAAGGCACAGCAAAAGTGACATATAAGTGGGAACCAGTTGGAATATTCCCAAAAACTATGAGTTAAGTCATAATTTTTAGAAGCAGGGTTGTAATGTAAACGGCCTTGGTTAACAGGTGATGAAGGAAATCAGAAGGCTATAGCAAGTTACAGAGTTCAATCCTGTCCATGGTGTACTTTTAGGACGCCTGTTTGTTTGCTGTTGTTTCACGCATTATAGCGGCACATTTGGCTTTTAATATATGCGAGTGGTTAGAGCCAGTATTCCACTTTAGTTAGTTTTATCATTTGCCATTCGAACGGTGACACTCAGCTATTTCCAAATCGCGCTCTGGGCAGCATAAATAAATTTCTTAATGAAAATATCCTCATGTTGTATTCACTACTGAGAAACAATAGTATAACCAAGGTGCGAAAAGGGGCATTCACAAAGCCATATGCTCAGCTGTTCTCTGATCCTGGTGGTCAGTTTGCAAGTGATCCGTCACCAACGGAAGTGATATCATGAGTGAGTGATTGGGTCGGCAGTTCTTCCATATCTGCCCGATATTATGCTTTGATCAAGAGAGTGCTCATCTGTCCGCTGTATCCCCAGAATAGGCCCAACAACATATTCCGTCTGAAAATGTAGTTGCTGCATGTGGGCTGCATTCCCTGAACTCAAGTGTTTTCTGTCTCAGCACCATTCGTTCATGGTCTGATGGATCGGTTACCGATTACTCTTGTGTAACGGTCTCCTTCCCCACATTTGATTGGCTCTCAATCCGACTTCTGCGTTTGGTGTTTCATTTCGATTGATTCGTTCTGATTTCCTGTTGTGCTGTAGGCTGATTTTTCGGAGTTTGTTTGAGTGAAGGCTCTTTCCTTTGATAACACCCTTTACGTATTGCACGGGACGTTATCACCCTTTATTACCTATCTATCTTCTCTATCTCAACAAACTACTTGCGGGATCGAATCACTGAATCGGTTAATACGCACAACGATCGGGTAATCAAGGATTGCGCCACCAATCCAAGTCCACAGATTGTATAACTGACCGAATGGGAGATTTATGGTATGCAAGCGAATAAAAGTTATCCTGGTTTCTTGGCTTGCATCTGTAAACCGACACCTCCCCTCCCATCATAAGCGAGTCAAGAAGCCGTGGAAAAATTCACGAAACATGAACTGTGAGTTGCCAATCGACATGGAACCCAAGACTGGCACGGCACTCTAAAAGCTCAGAGTGTTACCGGAGAATGTTGATACGGGTTTGAGGGGCTCCTATTCAGCCAATCGACAGCACTGCGAATGAACATGGATTTCGACTATCCATAATTCAGGTTTGAGACAACACAATGAGTCAAAACAAACCCTCAATCCGTGCAAACCACGGTCGACCCACCCCAATTTGTACAAGTCCGAACAGATAGCTGGCCTTTCACAACCGCGCGCTACTGACGGTCGCTGAATGATGAGAACATAAAAAGTGATTGTTTGTGAGATTGCGCATAATGGTATTTTTATCAGACAGGTTACCAAGACGAACTATGATTGAAACCATTAGCCAATCCTGATTTTGTGTCCATCGAACGCTGTTCGCCAATGGCCAATCCAGGAGGTACCACAATTTCCAGATAATATTCGAAGCATACACTTCATGAACGGAACTCTGCATATGGGTGCGAGCAGTGACACGCTTTTCTTTTGATAAAAACGCTAGCTTTGAAGGTTAAGATCGAGAACTAAGCTGTGAATTTACCGTTAGTTCACTGAAGGCTTACTCGCTAGGCCGCAAGCACGAGTGTGAAATCGGTCACGTGCTGCTTGAGAGTTCCATATGACGCAATGACTAGTGTTCGTTCAAGCAAATTAACCGTTCTAGAATGCAGTAAAACCTGTTAGTCTGCATTACGGTTACTATTGTGTTTCCATACGCAGTGTCACGTTACGTGCACCTTGTGTTACACAGTGAACAAATGCAGTTACTTTCTGCGCGCGGACATACTTTTCTATGGTAGTCAATCATCACACCCTTTTTGTGATCCGGGTGCTCGTAGTCATTGAACACTTGACCTGGAAACGGATTGCTGAATTGAAAAACATAAGTGCACCGTGCGCTTTTTGCAAAAAAGTTACATGTAGATCCAACAGAATGACATGACAAAAAATGGAATTGTTTTGGAAGTTCTCTCCCGGTCTTGTTACTGGAAAAACCTTCACGAAGATTAATGCAACCTGTGTCACACGTTCAATTAAGTGTAATCTAACGATGTTCATCGCAACATAGACGTATAGATCCCACAATGATGCCGATAGGTAGAGATCTTAGAAAATCACACATTATTGGGTGAAAGGCAGTAGGTTTATTTGATTATACAGCCAAGCACCATTAGTAACAGGTCATATGGGCATATCCTCACCTAGTGTCCGTGAATGTAATTCGATTGAGCGGTAAACAACTTACGATTATTGAAAATTCGAAGCCAGAAGGGACTTTTAAGATCAACAGAATGTTTCCTCTAACGATGCTGGGTTGTCCACTTTATCCTCGATTCCAATCATCAGCCGGCTGATGCGTTCAAACGACATCTTGGTATCGATGTTGTTAATTTCAGACTACTGACAACCGAAACAGTTATAATTTGCACTTCACCAGCGGGGACATGCCACAATGACTGCAACTTAATCTGGTGTCCACTGTGTCGATTGCATCAGGTTGATCGTTCAGGCAAATTAACCGTTCTAGAATGCAGTAAAACTGGTTGGCCTGCTCTACGGTTGCCATTGTGTTTTTATACGCAATGTCATGTTATTTGCACCTTGTGTTACACATTGAACAAATTCATTTAATTTCTGTGCACGGACATACTTTTCTACGGTAGTCAATTACCACATCCTTGTAAACATTTTCTAGCTCGTAGTCATTGAACACTTGACCTGGAAACGGATTTCTGAAATAAAACAATGAGAAGGCGCAGCGAGCTTTTTGCAAAAGAATTTACGTGTAGTTCGGATGGAAAGGAATGGAAAAAGGAAATTCTTCTGGAAGTTTGCTACCTGTCCTGTAGTTGGCTAAACTTTAACGACGGTGATGGCATCCTGTTTCCCACTTTCAATTGAATGTATAATAACGATCTGCATCGCAACTCTTGTCTATGCATCCCACAATGATCCCGGTGGGTGGACAACTTTGAACCTTACAAATTGTTTTAAAAAGGTGACTATTTTATGTAAATGTACAGCCAACGCTACTAGTAACAGTTTATATGAGCATATCCTCACCAAGTGTCCGTGAATGTAAATCGATTCGGCAGTAAACAACTTACGATTATTGAAAACTGGAAGCCAGAAGGAACATTTAAGTTCCGCAGAATGTTTCCTCTACTGAAGACAGCAATCGGTTGTATTACAAAATTTTAAGACTTCTACGTTGTCCGCTTTATCCTCGATCCAAATCATTAGCCGTCTGATGCACTCAAACGACATATTGGTATCGATGTTGTTTATTCCAGACTACTGACAATCGAAACAAAGTCAAACTTTGCTATTCACTAGTGTTGATTTCGTCAGAGTTATATGGGGTTTGGTGTCGTGAAACGCCATGAAATGGTGGAGACTTTACAGAGACTTTATCTTGAGTGGCGCAAAAGACACACGGCATCCAGTTCCATTCATGATTTATATCCGTAAAATTTACGGCGCAAAAATGAGACAAGTTGAAGCCAAATAGAGAAAAACGATTTCTGAAGACTAGTCACTATCAGACTAGTAGACTAGTTACCATCAGATGTCAAATATTGTACATGATATTTACTTAGGATTGTTTGCAATATCGTCGTAGGCGAAGGTGATTATATTCTCCGCTGGAATTTTGTTTGCACGCAAGACGAGGTAGGTGTGGAAAACGTTCGCCTGAAGTAAAGTACAAACGGGAGTCAAGTCGGGGAAGCTCAAGAAGGCAAGTAGAACGCTTGGGATCATGCATTCTTGGTGAAATATCATGCATTATTCCTGTCCAATAATTTGAATGTATCGCATTCGCGTGTGTTTCTGCTAACTAACTACTTGAATTTAGGGCACGACAACTAACTAGTAAGATATTTGCCTGTTTCGAGCAGCTGATTAGTTTTCGCCGCACCCCATTTGATGGAGATTTACTCAAGGAAAGAAAACACCTCAATTCGTCGGGAGTGTGGTAAATCCAAACCTATTATCAATACTGATTCGCTGCATCATATTTATCAGTTTCTTCGGACACTATCACATGAGACAAGTTTCATTAATGGCTAGCAAGGCAGCCCTCACGGAATGCTCTCGTACTAATCCGTCAAAGCTCTCTTTCAAACCCCTTGTGAATAACAAATAAACTGCGTTAATTTTGCATTAAGATGGTGGGAATTCAGTGCGAAAATTTATCCCGAGAGTGCATTGCTGATTATTCCATGTGCGAAAGTCCCAAATGTTTGGACGTGTTACACATCAATGGCTGCATAGATTCAACGGTCTTCAATCCCCATTACCATCCAATTTTCATCAAAAATAGCTGTTAATCCGGGTGTGAATAAAAATCAAACGAAAATCTCCATCACACCAATGTGCTTCCCCATGAAGCTGAAATAGTAATGACTGTTTACCATGTGATTTTGCAGCGGGTTTCACAATATTCTTCAGCCTGACCTCATTCGATCGATAATTTAAACACGACTTCTACAAATTGTTCCTGGTTGCTCGTTGGCTGGGTGATGGAGGTTGGACAGTTTTTAACCAGTTGTCTAACTTAGAACTACGATCATCTTACTGACCATGGATAACACCTTGGTATCGGAAGATGCTTCATCCATGACACCTAGATGAAACAAACTCGTGAATGACCCTCAAAGTGTGCTCCAGAACGCCTGTTGTCATTATTGACATTCAAACTGTACATATGTTGTCTCTAGGTCTTTTAGAGAGAGAATTGACCGCACAGACTGTTGACGGTTTGTGCGCCTCAACATTCCACTGAGTAGTGTATATGTAACATTCATAGAGCCTTTCATACCAGGTTGGTTATTTGGGTGGAAATCATCCATGTCGGGGGGTGGAACTCGCTTCGGACTGTCTATACAATACACCACCAATCTGAAAATCCACCTGCGCAACTAGGCTCTTTGGAATGAAGGCCTTAATCGAAAACAACAGATGGCCTATTATATCTGTAACGGCGGATAATACTGATTAGGCAGGCGCGAAGTCTCTGGACCTCTTGAAGCTCCACGCCGCCTCCAATTGACGGTGAATTCTATTACTGAACTTGTGCAACTGATTTACGGTGTCTGTTTACAATAGCATAATTTAGACTCTTCCAAGACCCTTGAGAAGTCTTGGTTTCCAGAAACTACTAGCGAATAAGATGCTCAGTTTTTGGTTCAATAGGTTGTAGCTGCTTAGTTGGTGTTTGCGGATAAGGAACTTCCCGTTGGAGGGCATTCCTCCTTACACCGGTAGTATCACAGCACAACTTCAAGTATGGATTGCACGCTTACAAGTGATCCCCTGTTACATCGGCGCGCTGGCGTCATCAACTCGTTTGCCTTGTCTGCTGTACACCTCGGGGTGAGTAAGCGAGTAAGCCATAGACGCTCTGAAATAATTCCGCAGTTTGTCTGTCCATCTTTAATGTTTGCATTCTGCAATAAGCTGCGCAGCATACTTGTTCGCTGGGCATAGTTTTCGTTATACCGAAATGTTTATTAAATCCCATCACGGTTGCTGTGGTTATATCTTCATGAGTTTCCGCTTGCTCCCCATTGCGTTCCTCTGGTATTCCGGCAGCCTCCCCTGCTTGTTATACTGGGGCTTGTATTGTTCCAGATCATTGAACCGAAGGCCTCCTCATTGAATAGTCTACCGTATTGATGGTAGACCTTCTGCAACACCTTGTGGAAGAACCAGAACAAAAGCCGGTATATTATTGTGGATATCGAAGACATTAATCGACAGGTAGGCAGACTTTGCGCCTCCGCGTTTCGCTTGGGTGGGTGCAGAACCAAAGTTGAAATGCACGGACCACGGCGGACGCCTGAAAGACGCCTGTTGAAGACGGGCGGCAGTAAATTTCGAAACAACCGAAGACGCCTCGCCGTTTGACGCCCCTTTGCGAAAACACACCGGGCAGCACAGGCACACCACATCAACATTAGCTATACGTGGCGTCGCCCGTACGACAGCACAGTTTAAACCCGGATCAAAGGAATTTTTGCGCTGATTAAAGTTCCAGGATCGATGTACGTAAATGAGTAATACACCGCAGCTGACCGTTGAGAGGACTTTGAAGCCTAATATTAAACCAGAAAAAATATTGACGTCTCTCTCGGACAAGCCGAAGGCTTTAGAAATAATTGGCTGCACGTTGTACTTGAACCTTTATCAAGCTCCTTGTCGTGACCAACCACAAATTACTCCAATCGAACATGGCGATGAATTGGGTTATCCATGTTTGTCTAATTGAGTTTCTTTTCGTGGGCATGGTAGAAAGAATCTCAATAATCTGAGTTGATGTGATGATGCACTAAGTGAGTGTATCTGTCACCGAGGAATTAGCTTGAATTTCATTGTTACAAGAACGTTTACTGTGTCTACTTTATGTCGTTTCACGAGATAATTCAAAGACAGGCCTACAGGTAGCTAAATTCTAGGCTTCCAGAGATTGTGTGGACCATGTGTGAGAACGATGACACAGGCACTCGCTGAAACTTATTATTGGCTACAGACACACACAATATGGGTAACCGTTTTGCATACGATTTTCATATATCCCCTCGCGAAAACGGCACGAGCGAACTGGTGAATTCAATCAGAGGGGTGTTCTTTGTGTTTATTTTAAATAACCACTACTTGATTTTACCAAGTACTCAAGAAATATTTCCTCATATTGCATGTAATTTCCGGTGCCCTCGGAATTGGTCTGTTTGAGCACGACATGGAAAATACTGTCGAAAACGAACACAGGCCAAGAGATATGTACACGCTGGTTGTGAATTTGATCAACAGGGTTTTTCGGTTGAGCATCACAGCCATATAGGAAATTGGGTAGAACACAACTGTTTGGTGCACCATTAGTGCCAATAGCCCTTGGAAAATTATGTCCTGTGGAGTTTAGATAAAAATTGGACAATAAAATCAGTAAAAACTCCAACTGAGACGTACTTGATGTCGATAATTTCTCCACGTTTTTAGCCATAAAGAAGCCATAAAGACTGTCCAGTTAGCTGACGGTTCGTCGTTAAATATCGCTGACCAGTAGTGGACACCGGCAGCTTCCACCCATTCAACGTGGTCGATGCAGAACAAGAACGCAATAAGAAGCAGACAACGGCGCATCGTGTTCATTCTTACTCAAAGCTTCATCTGCCCCGAATTTTATACTAAACCTCTTCTAAATCGGATTTGCCTTACACATGTATGGCGATAGTGTGAAAAGCTATCAGCCACAAATCTACTAGCACTGCGGTATGGAGTTTTTTCTAACCAGGGTTACATCGACCGTTTTGATCTCCTTGTTTAATTTCTTCCAGCAACCTGCTCACATTGGTGATTCATGATGTTTTAGGATGAATGTGGATCATCCCATTGAGCACCTATGCGCTGCAGACACTACTGAGCAGCAAACTGAGTCCTCAAAGCGGTCTCACGTGGCAATTTGCTACATACGTACATTTGCTGATACCTTTGGTCCATGGTGATACTGATACGGTATTTTTATGTTAAAAGCCACCAGAAAAATGTTTATTTCCAGTAGGTCAGCTTAAAATTTGACCAATCATTTGGACTCACAGCGTAAACCTCTCAAAAGCTGGGTGTTTATTCACTGCCTAGGTTGATGGTCACACGACGCTTCTAGTTGTTATAGTTGGGCGAAATCGAACTTCAGGCGAAACCTCGAACCAAGAAATTTACTTTTCTCTATGGATGTAGCTTATGTAAATTGCAAGGGCCTGGACCAGTTAAATGTTGCTCCGATAGTTCGCCAATTTTCTGTAATCTTTATTTTTAATATTTGGAATTGGGTTGCGCGTAGCAAGATTTCATTCTCTAGTTTGAACAGCAAGCGATGATAACACATTACAAGATTTAATCACTGGTGGGATGAACTTTAATCATGTTCCAAAGATTACGTTTGCTAGGTAAGAAATTATTACAAGTGCAAGGCCACACAAATCGTCGATATCTTCTCATGATCTGATTATGTAGAATGGTAGCGCGCATCACTTCATTTTGGTTAGCACATATGTCCAGTAGGCTTGTTTGTGATCTGAATTTTGACTAGATTTTGATATTTACCAAACGGTTACAAACAACCAATCGGTTGTCGTCACTTATCACCATCAACAACATCGTTATCATCATCATTGTCACCATACTCACCGTCATCGTCATCATCGTCAAAACCATCGTCATCCTCTTCCTTCTCATCGTCATCACCGTGCTCATAATATTCATCGCGATCGGCAACAGATTGACATCAGTGTTAGTCACTAATGCTTCGCTGGGGTACAACCATGTTTAGTTTGAAGGCCTAGTTGTTTAGTTTAAAACAAGGACCCGGAAGTGGAATCACTGGATGGGTTCTCTCAAACGTGCAAAATGTTGGTCCGATAGTTCACTCCTTTCTGTACTCTTTATTTTCAAATTTCGAATTGGGGTGCCCGTTGCAATATTTTCTTTTATAGTTTGAACAGGAAGCGACGATAACTCTTTACAAGATTTAATGGAATTCATAATGCCTCCGTCAACATGGTGGGCATTTCGGATTGTAAGGGCATCTGGATGTGACTTCAAATTATGTGCGTTGAATTTTACGCTGCGGTACAACCATGACTTGTTTGATAGCCTAGATGTTGAAAAAACAATAAGTGAAATCAACGACAGGGCTAGGTGCTAGCTGGCTACAGTCAGGTACCTACAGCTCCATGCATTTTGTCAGGCAAACTGGAGTGAGAATGACAACATGAACGCGAGAGACATCAATTAACAAACATATCCGGCAGCCTCTCCAACATAATTGATCGTGGACAAATAAATAATAGTAGACAATGAGTGGCTTATTGCTAGCTCACTTCAGTCATTCGCAGGTACCTACACCTGCAAGGAATTATTCAAGTAAACTGGAGAGAGAATCATTACATGCACGCAAGTAACACCGAAAAAATCAATGTCCCGCATTATCTCTAAATTGATTTGTTTTCAAAAAAGACTTAAAATTCTGCAATCCATGGGGGAAAATTTCGGTCTTAGAGTGAATAATGCCATTTTCTAAAAGAAATTCTAAAATAGTTTTCTATGTTCAATCTGGTGTTTCATGAAATTGTGATTGTGTACCTAAGGGTAGGGAGTGATTACCACTCGCCCAAATGTGGGGTTAATTTGTGGTGTTCATCGGCCTAATTCTTTCTGTTGGATGCTCTAAATTTATACGAGAAAGCCCTGCCTCTGGTCATAAATTTATCCTTCTTTGAATATGATGAGAGCTTGTTTGATTGCTGCATTAGGTGTGGACACATCACGTTAATCACTCGAAACTACTCAACACGTTTAACTGGATGAATATGGAGACCATTTTGCGTATTCAACTTTGGAATTCACCTACCTTAAACTTGATTGTTTGACTATCTTCAGATCCACATATGTGATTTTAACGGAATCATTTATCACAATGCTATTTGTGTACGGAAGGCTTTCTGTGGCATTGGCCAAGTATTACCCATTGTGCTGGAGTTCTAAGCTGCGAAAATCGACTGTGATCTGGCACAAGATATCGGCGATATAATGTGGTTGGCTCGTCTGGGGAAACACATACGTCCACGCTAAACTTGTTACAACCGTCATTTTGTCAATGAAGATTTTATCGCAATTCTTGGTATATGACGGGTTCTGATTTTCAAAGTTTTAATACGTCCTCTAAACTCCGCGGAATTGTGCTACAGGTATCGCTTTTCAATCACTTTTTGTTGGAAAACCTCCAGATGCAAAGCGGCGTCGCAAATGAAGACAAGCTTACTTGTGAAACGCAGACAAACCATCTTTCGAAACCACACTGTTATTTCTTCGCGCATCAGGCTAGCCTTTGAAGGACCTGAGAAGATCATTCCGATTGGCACCATTTGATGTCACCCGCTGTCTGCTGCACAACACATCATAGAGCGCTTCGGGAGTGAAACGTTGACGAGAGGAATTGTTTCAAACAAAATATCAGTGCAAGATACATGAATGTGAGTCATCACTCTGTCATCCAACTCAAAAATTCAAGTAGGACAAGCTTTATGTTTTAACCATGTGCTCAGTCAATCACCGGACAACTAAACTTTTTCCTCAAAAGGTACTGAGTCTTACCATTTGGGATAAGCGAGATTTCATACAATTCATTAGTTGAAGTTGAACTCCTCAAAAACAAACATATCGGCCGCAACGTGACGTTTTCGTTTCACATATATGCAAGGCTCAGTTATTTTTCTATGCCTGATTCCTTGTTTATGACAGCCCGAGAGCCACGGGCGGATAAGAAGAAGAGAGAGGTCAAGAGTTCGGGACACCAACCAAGACGTCGATAGTTGAATTCTTGAGGTTCACAATTCCAGTGAACCTCGGTGAGGGTGGAACAGATGTACAGAGCTTCCCGGCGTCACTAACCGGACGAAACGTTGATGAGAATTCGCTAAACGGCTCCCTTTTTGTCGACGGTGGGAAGGTTTTCCGCGCAACTCCGAGTTCACAGGGACTCGTGATTTGCTGGCTTTAAAACGCATGTGCAATAGACAACTTTCAAACTCACATATGTGACATGCGGATCATTCATCTAATTCTAGAAACGCATGAAAGCAAAGCGACATACTCTCATTCTCGGAGAATATGTCACTCCACCGTACGTCTTCTCTCATGGCCGAGCCGTCAGACATGGCCAATGACATTAACTAACTTAAGACATCTTTGAGTCATCGATCAAAAGCGGTCATTTCAGTACCAAAGCTGACGTACACTGGTGTCTGCAAACCAACAACGACAGAGTTAGAATACAAGTGTTTGGGTGCGCAACAGAGACCAAGATCTAGGCACGAGTGACGCTATGAAAGAGAATTCCAGAATTCAGTGTACGCCTGGGTAAATGTAATTCCAGGATGAACCTAAAAATCCCCCAACCATAGCAATATGATAACGTGCCTCTTTGCAAGCAGTAATGTGGATATGAGCATATAAAAATAATCTGCGGTGAACCAAATGACGTCTGAGACTGAACATTCGAATCGATGCCCACAGGAACAGGGTAAGAGATACATAGTGATTCATTTGACGTTTCGAAAAATTGGACCTATGATATTCACAGAATAAGGCATCAGCATCCACACACAAGACCTTCACGCACAAGCCTATAACGTCCTGCTTAAGAATGGCCGAAAAGTCTTCGAGTGATTTGAGAGCACCTCAAATGGAATGAGAGTAAAAATTCATGTTGACGACGTCTCTAATTCATTTCAGAATGAGCCATACTGCTTCGTTAAATCAATCATTAGAGCGGGGCCCGATGTTCAACGCACACGAATTCGGTTTGAAATGTGAGACTCAACTGAATTCGTTCATTAATATGGTGCCATATGTCACTGCGATAATCAAGATGCACCCGTGAATAGAGTAGGAATCCAAAACCTAAATGGTTTGGTATAAGACCATTGATGATTGAAGTGTCCAAGCATGCCAATTTTAAAACATCAGCTCGTTTGACGTGCTTCCGTGACTCCGTGTTGATGGCTGCAATCGATTTGATCCACTCTGTAATTCAGGTCTTCCACTTTTGAATCATCCTTGTTCTCCTGCGACTTAGCGAATGCTGACTGGCAGGACTGACTTCCTAGACTACTCATTGTTAAGTGGAAATTATCTAACATCAAATGGTTGCCAGCATAATACAAATTATGGCAAAAATTTATTCTCCCGAATATCATTATTGGTAAGTTGAACATCGCTAGACTTTTCACGGATTTCACTGAATATTTGAAACGCTGCCTCAACTCGCATGCCATGAACACGTCCAGCCGAACTTGTTGGTGAAGCCAAACTCCCATTTCAGAAATAGGCAGCAAATTGAGTTCGGCAGGTGGTAGGATCTGCTTACGGTTCGAGGTCAGTCATTAAAACCATGTTCTATCAGCGACATAACAGGAAATCCACGAATAACTATAATCGCTGTATCCCTTGCCTGCTATACTGATTAGTGTTCGCCATCTTCCCTATTATTACTGCCCTTGATTTACGCAATCACTAGACGATGCATTTGGTCAATCAGCTTGCGGCTTGTTCATCTGTATTTATGTACGTTAACCGGAGGCCGCACATCCATTTGGCTACCCAAATTTCCATTTATCTACATATCTCTGTGTAACTTTCTATCATCTAAAGTTTGAATGAAAAATCCGCTGGCTGTGAAGACGAAATTGTCCTCTACCATTTCAACTTACAGTTGAAAAAAATCAGAGCTTTAATATTCTTTATTGTGAACGGAGCTTCCCCCGCTTCAGAGAAAACGGAACGGCAAGTTCCCAACCGCCTGAATGAAGAATGCATCCTCCTAGAAGTGTGGGGAATATGTCTGAGCATCCCATTCTGGGTACCGTGATACAAATTTCAAAAACGTTTGGAAATATCCCACCACACTTCAAGAGCGCCAAACCTCTCAGCTGGGAGAACATTCTCCTGGCGTGTTTCGTCTCAGTTTCACATTGGCAAGCCACTACAAGATCGCTGCAAATAACTGTTACGGGCCTTTATGTTATCTTGAAATAGTTTGCCAGTAGCCAGCCAAGATGCCGAGTTTTGACTTCTTGAGATATGACTCGGAACAAGTCAACAATATGCACTCTTTTTGTTTTCGTTCGGATCGCTCTCACGGCCTGATGAGATATATTTTGGTACCGTGACCGATCGGTTCACTAGCAATTCCAAGGTGATTTTTCTGCGAAAACGCGGCCGGTAAAATTTAGATTAAAACAGTGGTGACACCGTGTCATCTTCTCGGTTACCTGTGTTTTTTGTACGATAGAATGATATGGCCGATTCGTGAACAGA
>NW_008752417.1:3300-36954 GCF_000715545.1 Opisthorchis viverrini | reverse complement strand
AACGGTATTTTATGCGATTCATGAGTGGAGGCTGGCCTTCTCACACACAAAATGGTATTCGACCGAACCCAACAGTACCGTTTCGGTTGCACAATTACCTCTTTCAGGAATACGCAAGCCTAATCTACATATTCTGTTTATGACAGCTCGACAGCCATAGGTGTATGAGAAAAAGGAGATGAAGAGTACGGAAGAGCAACCAAGAAGTCGGGAGTTGGTTTCTTGGGAATCACAATTCCACCAAACCTCTTTGAGGGTGGAACAGATGTACAGTGCTTCCTGGCTTCACTTACCGAACGAAATGTTGGTGAGAATTCGGTAAACGTTTCCCTTATGTCGAAGGTGCGAATGGTTTCCGGGCAAATCCGAGCACACTGCAACTCGTGATATGCTGGCGTAAAACCCTTTGCGTAATCTCAAGTTGATGGGCGATAGATGAAGTTCATACAAAAACCTGTGACATCTGGATCATTTTTCTAGTTCCAGAAACGTATGAACTCAAAGCGGCACACTCCCACTCTCGGAGAATTTGTCACGTATCCTACGTTTTTTTTCGGGTAGAGGTTTCAAACATGGCCACTAACGTTAAATAATCTAGGAATCCTTGAATCGTCATTCAAGAGGGGTCGGCTCAGAACCGAAACTGGTGTTAACTGGTGTCTGTAAATCAACAGCCTCAGAGTTAAAAAAGCGAGTGTTCGTGTGTGCAACAAGGCAAGTGTGACGGTAAGAAACAGACTTCGGGAATTCTGCGAATTGCGGTATGAATCTCCTACGAGAGTAAGGCTAAAATTCACCTGACCATCGTAGTGTGATATCTTACTCGTTTCGACCACAAACAAGGATCTGAAAAAGTTGAAAAACATCTGGGTGAACCAGATGTTATCCGGCGCCGAATTGTCAAATTGATAACATCACTCAACTACTCGGGCGATGTAAGTATTTCGTTATTATTTAGTTGATGTTTCGTAACTAGAACCCATCCAATGGACAAAAAATAATAAAATTATAGTAGTATTTGTGCATGGAACTCTTTCAGCAAAGCTGATAATTTTCAAGCAGCTCGCGGACGCCTTCCCTGAAAGAAAGAAAGCATACTGCGGAAACAGTTGTGCAGCACCCTCGACTGATCTTAAGGCGTTCGGCAGTAAAATTCCGCACCTATTATTGTGGATGTGCCTTTCGCTCGCTTGAGTGAGTTTCGAGCCTCCAAAACTCCGAAGTGTGGGGACCAGGTTTGAGCACCCTATCCTGGGTGCAGCCAATTGCAGCATACATAATGCCTTCATGTTTGTGAATTTCGTTGATAAGTCACACGGTAACTCTAATTCCCATTCAAAGATTGTGGCCGAATACAAAATGAAAACACATTTCAACGCGTCTACTTGACACATTTGTTAATGGAAATTGGACGGCATTCGACATTCTTGCTCAAACAGGCGACACGCGTGAACGGAGCAGCTTAGAAAAATGCTCAAGTCCCAAGTTATCCGATTTATACATAAGTCCAGTTAAACACCAGTTATCACAAAATTGAAACATCAAAATAAATCGTGGGACAATAACAGCAGGTGTCCAGCGCATAATTTGATGTTTTGGATTGCCTTGAGGACAGTCACTGCATATGCCATAATACGTCAAAGGAACCGAGTGGGCACTACATTATGGTGACAGTCTACTTAGTTCAGTTGTTTGTAAATCGATTGTGTCAATCATTTCAGTGACAAGAAGCTCACCCTGTCGATCAAGGTCGACTGATATAGTATATTTTTAGGTCTGGGCCAGAGACCTCAGGTAAAACGTTTTTGATGGAAAAATAAGTTGCGGCGTCTAACTAGTTTTATCCCAGAGGTTTCTGCATATGATTTGTTTCACATATGTAAAGCTTGAGACAAGTGATAGTTAATTCGAATGGGGAGTGGTTGGCTCCATTAGAGATTCTCAGGTTCGTAGATCCATACAGCTATATTGGGTACTCAAGCGTGGTTTCACGCACATTCATAAGTTTCGCCTGATTAGGCGGCAATGTCATACACAAGAGTTCTGGTTTGGCACATGGTGCGCCTGTTCATAAAGCGGTGGACAGCTGACATTGATGTCGCTCAGGTGAGAATCATATCATTGTATTGCCGACGAAAAACAGATAAACGTTTGAGTAACGGGTTGGCACTGAGTATGTCAATGAAACAAATTCATTTCATCAGGTCCTGGTGGCGATTACAGTGTAGAAATCCTTCAGCTAAAATAAAAAATAATGCACCGAGTTGGCCTGATTCAGGTCAGCTCACTGCATGGTCCAGTTGGAACGGGTTCTAACCAAACTGAAAAGGCGAAATCTGGAACCAAAACGTTACTGTTGGGTTCCGACGAATACGATTTTGTGTGTGAGAAGGCCAGCCTCCACTCATGAATCGCATAAAATACCGTTTATCCTGAATGGTGCTCATCCTCATGGTGCCTCGCCCACCACATCCTAGCACAGTATCTTCTGCCAAATCAAGTGAATAAATCATTAATTGAGTGAGTAAATGGTTGGATTTTCTAAACGGATGAGGGAGAAAGGCAAAAATGACCTTTGGGCGGATGGGTCTGCTGGTAGAATAAATGCGGACTTTGGTTGGAACAAGTCCTATCACCAACCGAAATCATGTCCCTGGTCACGAATCATCGTGATTCACGTCATCACCGAATTTAATCAAGTGAGTGAACTTTGTCCACCGTTTAACCGTCGATCTTATGTATAATGCGTGATGCAGGAGAAAAAGGATGACGTTAGATGGTGCAACGTGGGGTAATCTGCACACGCCACTTAGGGTGAATCCTATGCTTAAATAACACGGCAAATTTAACTTGTAAGCTTGTATCTATGGCGCTGCTGCTTTGCAACATGATGGTTTCCAAAAATAACCAACCGAATATCTATAACAAGTGCACATCTTCAATGTAGCTTGATTAACGAACAATGATCTCCAAAGTCAGGATCCATTGTATAGCATGAGGGATCCCCGATTAATTCTTGATTGTAAAAATTTCGGTGGTATCAAGTTTGGAGTGGACATACGTGCATCCCCGAACGTACCAATCACACGAAAACGTCCGTGTAACTCATTCCATATGTGAGCTGTGTCCACGACGGTCTTGTAGTTACAATTCAAGTTTTCGAAAAGCGCCTTCAGAAAGGCAGCTGAAATTACATGAATGTAATTCATAAAGTTACCAATCACCTGGGTGAGCGGTAGGCACGATCGACAGGTACACAAAAAAGAAAAATATTTGTGTAAAGTTTAGAAATATTCTTTTATTATTAGAAGCACTGAAACCTCTCGCAACCATCGGAGATGCCTCGAATTCTCATTCGAATCAAACTCAAGTTGGAGATGCTGCTGGATACGGCTGTTAAGTAATGCACTCTTGTTCCTGTTGTCAGTCTCCCTATTGTTTGCCTGAAATGATGCTTGGAGATGTGGGCATCTAAAAATGATTGCACCGAGCAACAACTAGTCTTTTTATAGTCTACATTAATTGATTTATTTCACACCTGAGCTTCGAAAGAAATTATGTTTGTAACACAGGGACGCATCAGCTTTTACCACTAATGTTAAGCTGTCGCCGATTATGATGACCATGTTGGTGACGATGATGATGAAGTGGAATTAGTCAGTCAGATGATTTCTTCAACGCTCTCAGACCAAAGGCCCGGTAAAATCAACCTGACATCACTAGGAATGTCGTAAGCATATACATATCTATCGGATTTATAGCTGGAACAATGAGAGGCTAATCACACCACTGCAGCGTTTAGTCGGAACGGGTTACTAACCAAACATTTCTAGCGAGCCAAAGATCCCAAAATATTTATTGGCAGGGATTCGGAAGTGGCGGTTGCAAAACATCGTGGAGTATTCCCTAATAGTTTTAAAGTTTATGACACTATGACCAATATGGTGTGCTCAGACCTGGTCCCTGCACTCCCTGGGGGAGGTGGACCCCGTTGAAGTGGTTGGAAACATGCCTTTCATTTTCCACAAGTGTGCAGCTCATCGTTTACGAAGAATAACTTGAACGCTTTGGGCTGCTTTCATTCATTAGGACAGAGGGGTGACGACCAGGCAATCTTGGACTGTAGGAAACGGTTAGTGGATATCCATGCTATCTGTGGGTTACTTATTCGAACTGAGATTTTTATCGGGAGTCATTCGCTTGTTGAGCTTTCCGGAAACTCACAGCTGATTGACTCGTTAGTCATGCAGTATTGTTACCATTTCCGGCAACAAGACTAAGTTTCCGTAACAGTGAACTCATTTAAGCGAATGGATGCCACTGCCATGAAACCGGGTACTTCAGACGTGCTGCTCATTCCGGCCACCAAGGAGGCTACCACTCTCTCGATTATGACAACTAGGGGGATTGTTGCACACATGCGTTAGGTAGGTAGCGTTTTCAAACACCGATCGCAGTAGTGGGCAACTTTAAACCGACACTTTATCCCGGCTTTATTGAGGTGCCCATTCCTGATGATTATCCAATAGGATGGAACACTTGTACAATGCTCCCTGACCTTTCGTGTAGATTGGCTTCTCCGACAGGTCAGAGGATGAATGAATCTACTGAATATCGAAGGTCCTATCTTGTTTGCGGGCGCTCGTTGAGCCAATTCAAAAATGTGACCACGTGTTATGGTTTTCCGTTGTTGATGGATGAGTGGTGGCTTAGTGATATCTAATCACGCTGCTTACCAACCGCTTGAGACCCAACGTTCACGTTACGAAACCACTAGGCAGTCCGTCCCGGTTTTGGTTCGAACCTACCTAAAATTCCGTGAAATTCCGCGCATTGCTGATGGTTCCCAATAAGCATGAACCTTTTTCGCAGTTTGGACACCAGCACATCACTAGTTACATTGTGCTCGGATTTGCCCGGAAACCGTTCGCACCGTCGACATAAGGGAAACGTTTAGCGAATTCTCACCAACATTTTTTCGGTAGATTGAGGGTTTAGTCAATTGTTATCCGAACACAGTTGGATATCGTGCATGGAACAAATTTGGGGATGGCAAATTTTGTAGTATCGACTGTGATAATCCGAACTCTGTATGTTACCAGCGGACAGTGGTCACGCGTATACTGGCTAGAAATCGATCGAAAACTATATACCTTGGTATATGCTGGGTTGTTGCCAACAGGATGAAATTGATGAAATATGCTGCCAATCGACCCGTTGAACATCGAGCCGCCGTCTAATGAATGACTGAACGAAGCGGTAGGGCTCATTCTGAAATGACTTAGAGACGTCGTAAACATGAAATGCTCTCAAATCACTCGGAGACTTTTGGGCCATTGTCAGCGTGAAATGCTAGGTTTATGCGTGAAGGTCTTGTGTGTGGATGCTGATTTATTACTCGGTGAATATGACAGGTCCTATTTATCGAAACATCAACTGAACCACTATGTACCTCTTACCCTACTCGTGTAGGTGAATAATTGCATCGATTAGAATATTCAGTCTCAGACGTCAGTTGGTTCACCGCAGATTATTTCAATATGTTCATATCCACATTACTGCTTGCAAAGAGAGACGATATCATATTGCTATGGTTGGGGGATTTTTAGCTTTTCCTTAAAAGGTGGTTTACACCGGCATACACAGGATTCCCGAAACCTCTTTCTTACAGTCACAGTTCTCTCAATCGAAATCTCTCTTGCATACCAAAACACTCGTTTTCTGACCCTGTAGTTGTAAATTTACAGACACCAGTCCACACCAGCTACGGTCCTGAGACGACCGCGTTTGATCGAGTACTCGAATGCGTCTTAGGATATTTACTCTCACTTGCTCTGAGAGCTCTATCACGAAACAAGACGTAAGGTAGGTTTACACATTCTCTGAGAATGGGGGTATGCCGCGTTGCATTCATGCGTTTTTGGAATAAGATGAATGATCCGAATGTCACAGATTTGTCTATGAAATTCGTGTACTGCACAGCAACTTGGGATTACGCTTGAGATTTAAAGCCAGCAATTCGTGGTTTCCAGTGAACTCGGAGTTGCACAAAAGCCTTCCCTCCGTCGACAAGAAGAGAGCCGTTTAGCGAATCATCATCGACATTTCCTTAGGTACGTAAAGTCGGGAAGCAATATACATCTGTTCCACCTTCATTGAGGTTAACTGGAACTGTGAATCTCAAGAAGTCAACACTCGGCATCCTGGCTGGATTTCCTCACACTTGACCTCTCTCTTCTTCTCATACACCTATGGTTGTTGAGCTGTTGTAAAACATAAAATAGATAAAGGAGTCTTGAATAGTCCGGGCAGAGTTGAAATGTGGACCTGAAACGTTACTGTCGAGTTCGGACGAATACGTTTGTCTGTGAGAAATCCAACTAAAGAATTGTATAAGATCTCACTTTTCATAAATTTCGCTCAGGTTAATGGTGTTTCATACCAGAGTAGGACGCAGTATCTTCTGAGGAAGAAATTCAAGGAACTGGTAATTAGTTGGGCAGATGGTTGAGCGATAAATCTCTCCAATCTTGCTTTTTCGAAGTGGCGGAATGGTGCTGAAGTCACGTTTACGTAGCTGAACTGTGGACCTTGGTTGAAACAAGTGTTGTTACCAAAAACGTTTTCCCTAGTGACTTTCCATACCTTTAAAATTTCGAACCGCTGTATGATGTATTGGGCAGCAGACGTCCAATGCCTTCGGATGGTGCTAATCAGAGTTACCTGCACAGGCCATTCTAAGGCTAGTCTGATGCTCGGAAAAATAGCATTGTCGTTTCACAAGTAAGCTTGTATTTTTTCAGGTCCCGCCTTGCAACTTTAGTTTTTCCAGCAAAAGCAATTGCAAGAGCAAATTTACGCGCAGTTTGGAGGACGGATGATAAATTAGAAAATTAGGACATTATATACCAAGACTCAGCGACAAAATCTTTGTTGACACAATTACGGTGGCAACAGGCTAAGCGTGGAGTTATGTGTTTCCGAAGACTAGCCAACCACATTATAATGCCTGATATACTGTGGCAGATCACAGCCGATTTTCGCAGCCTAAAATCCGGGTCCTTGACCAAAGCCACATGAAATCATTCGGTACATAAATAGCAATGTGATAACTTGTCCCGTTGCAATCGCATATATGGATCTGGAAATTTTGAAACCATCTAGTTTAAGCCAGGTGACGTCGAAGGCCGAATACCCAAATCGATCCCGATATTCATCTAGTAAAACATGGTAGGTAGCTTGTAGCAATCTTCACCCAACGCAACACTCACCCATGCTCTTGTCACATTCGAAGAAGTATAAATCTACGTCCAGGTGCAGGGATTTCTGGAATAAATTTAGTGTCTCTATCAGAAGGAATTACACAGATGAACAACACAGAGGAACCCATCATCTGTCCGAGTGGTAACAACTCCGTACCCTTAGATACACAAACACATTTTCATGAAACACTAGACTGAACAGAGAAAACGTTTGTTAGAATTCTTTTTAGAAGATGGCATTATTCATTCGGAGACCGAAATGTTTTCCCATCCATCGCAGAATTTTTAGTTTTTTTTAACAAAAAATTTGGAGATAATACTGGACATGGATTTATTCGGTGTTATTGGCTTTCATGTAATGTTTTTTCTCTCTCCAGTTTGCTTGAATAAGTGCTTGCAGATTTAGGTACTTGAGAATGGCTGAAGTGAGCTAGTAATAGACCGCTCACTGTATATTTTTTCCATTTCTTCACAATCAGTTTTGTTGGAGACGCTGCCGGATATGATGGTTAGTTGATGTCTCTCGCGTTCATGTTGTCCTTCTATTTCCAGTTTGCCTGAATGAATGCATGGAGATGCAGGCACCTGACTGTAATAAGCCAGCCCAAAGACCTTTCATCGGCTTCATTTATTGCATTTTCAACAGCTACACGTTCAAACAAATCATGCCTGTACCCCAGGAGGGCATCAGTGCATAACACTGATATCAGTATTTTGCCGATCGTGATGAAAACTTTGATGATGACGATGAGGACGAGGAGGAGGATGCGGATGATGATGACGATGACGGTGATGATGGTGATGATGGAGAAGCAGCAGATTGGTTGTGTGTGGCCGTTCGCTGAGTGTCAGGTGTTAGTTAACGTTCAGATCACGAGCCTATTAGACATGGGCACAAAGCATAATGAAGTGATACGCACTGCCATTCTACACAAAGAGAACATGGGAAAAATATCGATAATTCTTGTGGGATTGCAGTTGTAATAATATTTCAACTAGAAAACTTAAGCTTTGGAACATGGTAAAGTTCATCTCGCCCGTGAAGGACTGCTTTCGAAAGTTCAAGTTACCTGAGGAACTCAAGTTAACTCAATGGTCAAGGCTGAACACATTGGTTGACAGTCATTCAGTGGACAATCGACAACTCTTGCAACATTTTTCCTCATTTCTCAGAGTTGTTTGTTAGGCCTGTTCCATTTGAACGACACGCCATGACTTTCGGTAGGAAAGAACTTATGTGGAATACGGTTCCCCGAAAGGGGTCGTGGACGATCAGTTATCTGCTCATTCGCAGGCCTGGGGTGCAAGTGTCACATATGTTTGACCTGGAGACACTGAGTAAACACGGAACTAATTTTTAATCCTGACCGGTGAGTGTCAACAGTAGATCGGGTGAACTTCTTGAATTTATTGACCAGTTTTTTGCTGTGGCTTTAGTGGAATAACTAAGTTTGGTCGCATTCATGTTAGCCTCAGAACACAATCCAATGACCGTGGATTGCACAGACAAAAGGAAAATCCAGGTCAATAAACTGGTTCTAAATGTGGCCTAATGTTGACAGGTTCGATAACCATTTCAAAGGTGTAATTATGCAACTGTATGTAGTACCGAAAACATTTGCCAATAAACCTGTTTTCAGCTGATAATGTCCACAATTCATGAAACCGGGCAATAGCACACATATTACGACCAAGAAAATCGCTTGGTTTTTGACAATTAGCAGGTTTTACCCCTCCTGATGGTAGGCGCTCCCGACTCGGCGCTATAGACTGGCTCTCGGAAATTCTAGCTAGGTGTTTGTGGATTGCTGAGGCGCTGAGCGTTCATACACGTCACTTGGACGAGTTAAAAATTTCAGCCTTCGCAAATCTGTGCAGTGGTGTCTGTGGGTGTTTATGACGTTCTTCAGATGTATTCATCAGCGAGCACGTTGAGGGAAGCACCTGACACTCGACGTCTGTGTTGGTGTTCCGAATACTTCACCTCTTTCTTGTTCTTCGCACAAACATATGGCTGTCGAGCTTCAGTAAACAGCGAAACTCGTATAGAATATATAAATGAGGATGGCGTAATCCTGAAAGAGGTGAAATGTGGAACCAAAACGTTACTGCTGTGTCCGGACAAACACGTTTGTCTGTGAGAAGGACAGCTTCCAATGAATCGTATAAAATCTCCCTTATCCTGATTGGTGTTCACCCTCATGGTACTTCACGTAACACAACACAGTATCTTCTGACAAAGCATGTAAATAAATCAATAATTGATTGCATATGTGGTTTAGGTTTCTAAATAGATGGAGGACTGAGGCAAAGATGACCTTTAGGTGGATGGGCTTGCTGGTAAAATAAATTTGGACTTTGGTTGGAACAAGTCCTATCACCAAACAAATCATGTCCCTGGTCACAAAGCTTCGTGATTCACGTTATCACCGAATTTAATCAAGTCAGTGAAATTTGCCGTTTAACCGTGGAACCACTGAGTAAAGTATTGAGCAGGAGATAAAGGATGACGTCACATGTTGCGACGTGGAGTAATCTGCTGCACACATAACAAGGTAAGATTTCTAATATACACTAATTTGCAAACTAATTTGGTTCTTTCGAGAGACTCCCCTGGAAACCAGCTGAATATCTCGTTTATGATGTTCTCAGGCAAATGAATGGGCTGCACCAGGCCGCCTCATTTTTCAGTCGCTATGATATTTGATTTCGGGCAATTTGTTTTCAAGTAGAACATAAGGTTGGCGGAAACCCGGGGACTGTGCCCACCTGATGAGCCCCAAGAAGGGCGAAACCGATCGTGGGCTGTCGATGGATTTTCAGCAACCCTATGAGTAGTACATTAAAAATATATACATGTATCTCGATATTTCAAATATCGTAGCGACTGAAACATGAGGCTGCCTGGGGCAGCCAATTCAGTTGCCTGAGAAAATGATAAACGAGGGATTTACCTGGGTTCCAGGTGAGTCTGTCGAAAGAAATGTTGAATAAAATATGGGGTAGGAGATAATGGATGCCGTCAGATGTTGCGACGTGGATTAATCTGCTGCACAAATAACACGGTAAGATTTCACTTGTAAGCTTGCGTCTATAGCGCTGCCGCATTGCAACGTGATGTTCTCCAAAAATAACCGACCGATATTGGTTACCAAGAGCACATCTTCAGCGGAACTTGGTTAACTAATGATAATCGTTAAAGTCAAAATACATTGCATTCGATGACAAAGTCTCGCCTAAATCCTCAATGACATGTTTTGGGTGTTATCGGGTTTAGTTTTGACTCACGTGCAACCCCAGACGAGCCAACCATATGAAAACTCCGAGGAACTCATCAGTTAGGTAATCTATTTTCACGACCGACTTGTAGATGCACATCCAGGTTTTCGGAATCTGCTTTCAGAAAGGTGGCGGAAATTACACGAAGGAACTTCACCTGGGTGAGTGGTGGGCACAGTCAACCCGTAGGTACACAAAATTTCATTTAAACCTATTGTGTACGCAGGAAACATTTGTGTAAATTTCGCAACTGGTCATTATTTATTCGAAGCCCTGAGATCTTTCGCAACCAGGGCAAATCCCCAAAATCGTCTTTTTGAAAATAACTCAAGTTGGAGACGCTGCCGGATATGGCTGCTAATTGATGTCACTCGCGTTCTCGTTGTCAGTATCTCTCCAGTTTGTCTGAAAGAATGCTTGTGATGTGGTCTCGCATGCTGACTATGGCATCAAAAAAGGTCAGACCAGTCCCGGAATCAATTGTGTGTGGGAACTGTTCGGAAGATGGCCCTGGACAATTATGATTGAATTGTTGTCACCTGAGCAAACGACGGAGTATTTTAAAGGGAACACTATTTTTAGACAGTCTGTTTTGTCTTACACCTTTGTAAATGTATACTAAATCTAGCGTTGTTATTTTTACTCCTTTGGCACATACTCGAGCTAAAGTGAATTACTGGGTAACCAGACCACTATATTTCAAACGGCTCCAGTAAATCACTCACTGAGGGACGTCACGATGGTAGATGTGTGGATCGGCAGTAGCTGTCGACATTTTCCTCCAGAACAAAATAACCCATCATTCACAAAAGGCACACGGATATCCATGGGCGGATTTAGTCGCTTGTTACGTGGTGGTATTCGGTCGGTTTCAAGAGCATTGCACCACGATTCAAAACTGGTTATTTCGACGCAATCTAAATGAGACTATTGTGTTACCGGCTCACAGGCATTCACCCTATCACTTGCAGGTTTTTGGGTAGCTTGTCGGAAATCCAGAACACGTGTATAATCGAAAGTCTGCTCTGAAGTCAACATTTCGTGCGACAGGACTTATGCTTTATGAAAGTGATTTTTATCAAATGTTATGCACTTTGTCTATTCACTGTTATACACTAACCAATTTCGGACAACTACACTAGGGTGGATGGCGTCTCATAATGGCTGATATGATGAGAAATATTTGGAATCTTTGTTGGATGTTTCTTATTCTATGCCCAATATTTGAGAATCACTGTCAAGCAGTTTCATATTTGCTGCGAACCACCACCGATGTGCATCTCACGAACTCCAGGCGGTTTCGACTCAATCCCATGATGACCCGGCCAGTGGTTTCGGCGCTCAACCGTTTGGCTGGTCATCTATTTGATTGGCTCTCGCTGCCGCAGGATCTAGCGACACGATTACGGATAATGGGACAGGAAACTAAAACTCCCTCGTGCACGTTATTTGTGGATAACAGAATATCCATTTTCTTATTGAACGCGTCCTCTCGAACTTCCCTGTAGTGTCACTGATTATCACGCAGCTGTAAGCTACTGCCGCAGAGCATTTCAACAACCTTTGAGATAAACCTACTTCTATCAGATCAAGACAGAGTTGTAAGATAACCACATGCTATCCCCATTTTCCCATCAGTTGTATCCACCTTTACAAACGTTCCTCCTTTAATTATCGCTTGCATATCAGCGATTTCTAGTTACTTTCGTTGGGTCGGCCCCGGCTGCTGAGCATTTCGGCATCTCTCCGATATATCCTGTCGATTCGGAAGCCGAGTCGTGCTTGCTCTTTCTGATTCCCGACCGTCTTGAATTGTTAAGGCGTTCGCATACCGGTCGTTAACAAAAAACCAGAACTTGCCATTGACATTGCCAGCTTCGGCTGAGCAGAGCATTCACGATGTCACTCCGATTGGCGATGGACCGTTTGAAGTCAAACTGACAAGTTTCCTAAACAGAACAACAACCATTGATTTTTGGAATATCATGTTGGTTCACGATTTGGTTGGATTCCGTGACCACGGCCAACGTTGACTTATATGATCGGTACTGTGCTCTGCAGATTGCCGACGTGGGAACTCTGTAATTGTATGGTGTTAATTTTCTGGCAACGGAACTAGCGGGATTGGCCAATGTACAGGGGTTCTCACCCGTGATTTCTAAATATCCCTATGTACTTTGGTACATTTTCCGAATTCTCCAAGTTCGGGAAAGATTAATATTTTGGTTGTCTCTGCAGGCCCTAATGGGTTACTCCGATAAACCAGTCAGACATTGGAGGTATCGTCATATTCTTCATCCAGGAGGATAGCCGTTAGCGGTGCATCACAAGATGCATGGTCATTAGGCAGCGCCGCGATAATTTGCAAAGGTGGAAGAGTTAATGAATGAATGTAGAAGAAGCAGTACTGCAACTTTGGTTGACTGAAACGGCTGCACAAGCCACCCAATCTTCTCTCCTGTTTCGAGAAGGTCATTGGAGATGTTCCAAAGAATTTCTGTGTTTGCTCAAAAGTGGTACAGAAATTCAAAAATTCGTGTCAATTGTGAATTTGATTTAACATCGTTCGTTTCAGACTTCCATGGCTACAAAGATTATCGTCATCAGCGGATATTCAGTACGGCCTTCGTAAATGGCTTTAGCCAGTATAAATCGTTCGTTTGGGTTAATATCAGGTCACCATAATTTTTTTCATGAAATTCAAAAATTCGTGTCAATTGTGAATTTGATTTAACATCGTTCGTTTCAGACTTCCATGGCTACAAAGATTATCGTCATCAGCGGATATTCAGTACGGCCTTCGTTAATGGCTTTGGCCAGTATAAATCGTTCGTTCGGGTGTATATCAAGTCACCATAATTTTTTCACAACACGATATTACTGATGGAGTTGGCTGAGTTTGTAGCTAGCTCATGTGTGCTGCAAAATTGGTGGAAGCGTCTTGATAATGAAGACCTGAGAATCCGGACGATTTTATCTGAATTCCAACGGTGTATGCCGGGCGATTTGTTGACCGCCAGTTTGGTGAAAAAAATGCGCCCCATGTCTTTCAACGGTAGAGGTACATGATACGGAACAGTTGCAGTTCATTTTATTTTGGCAGAATCACACAACATAGTGCGTGTCTGTTAGGAGCAGACGCTGTGGACAGACTCGGTGAGGGTGTGGGCCTCGTATCCGGATTTGCACATCTCCATTAGATGAGCTGTGTGCTCAGCTACCTCTGGGAACTGAAAACAAAGAGATATCATGAGCTCAGCTAGGAAACCAGCTCAGGTGTGCAAACAAAATATTCACCACGCACACGACGAACCCGAGATCATAAACGTCCAACACCGGTTTGGACCAATGCCTAAGAATGCTATCAAAGTAACAGGAATTTGGACTGGGCACGGATCAAATGGCCTAAGAATGCTATCAAAGTAACAGGAAAGTAAGTTTCCACAATATTTGCCCTAACCTACACCATCATAATTAAGCATTTTTGAGAAAATTGCCAACTATGTTAAGAGTGGGAAAGATTTCCAAGAATGCACACTGAAGGCTGAGCGGTTGATGCGTCCGAAATTAGAAAAAAGTACTTGTGAGAGGTGTGGGCGAGTATCAGTATATGTGAACTTCGGGCATTTTGAAACGTCTTCACCCCAAGAAGAGGACACGTGAAAGTCTTCAGCAACGTGGCAGAAAAGTGAAAAAGTGTGAACCCCACGAAAATGTTCTATTTGAATTACTTCCCAAAAGCGCTTCACAACACTCCTTAACAGCGTTGAGCGAACCTTCGAAACGTGGCAGAAAAGTGAAAAAGTGTGAACCCCACGAAAATGTTCTATTTGAATTACTTCCCAAAAGCGCTTCACAACACTCCTTAACAGCGTTGAGCACATGGAACCTTCGATACGCTTGCCAAATGTCTATTCACAAAACTAATCAATCGCAATAGCGCGGTAGTCGGATTAGCACGTCTAGGGGTACACTCGTTCCAGCAAAAGTAAAGGGGCCAGCCGGTTGAACTGAGCCACTGAAGTGAACTGAAAAGAATTGAACTGAACTTAACTTTACTTGAATGAAATGAAATAAACTAAACTGAACTGAAGTGAACTGAAGTAAACTGAAGGGAAATGAACTCAAATGAAATGAACTAGAATGAAATTGAAGGGCTTGAACAGAACTGGAATGATATTAGAGCGAGTGAAATTAGCTGGAACGAAATAAATGAACTGTACCGAACGTAACTGAACTCAAATGAATTAAATTGAACTAAATTGGACTGAAATGAACTGATCTGAAATGGACTAAAGTGAGCTGAGCTGTGCTGAACTGAACTGAACTGAACTGAACTGAAATGAATTGAAGTCGGCCTAACTAAACTGTCGGGAAGTGAACTGAAGTAAATGTGACAGGTCTGGATTGGTTTAAACTGAACTTAACTGATGCGAACTGAACTGAACTGAACTGAACTGAAATGAACTGAGCTGAATCGAACAAAACGAAACTGGATTGAATTGCAACAAACTGAACTGGACTGAAATTATCCGTTGTCAAGTGAAATGAACTGAACTCAACTGAACTGAAATGGTGAGAAATTAATTAGACTGAACTGAAATAAAATAAAATTAGCACAACTGAACTGAACTCGACTCGTCTGCATTTAATGTAGCCGAGCCGAACCGAAATGAACTCAACCGAACCAAACTGAACATATCTAAAATATACTGGACTGTATTGAACTGAACCTGAATCAACTGAACTGAAATGAAATGAACACAACAGAACTGAACTGAAGTGAAATGCACTCAAACAACTTCTTTAGGCTGTTTTTATTCTTGATGTGATCACCTGTTTATATGATGTAATAGGACGACATTTTACCAGAGAACTTTGGATTGTTCAATATTCCGATTAATCCAAATCACCCTCCATTTTCTATGATTCACCTGGCGATAAGGGGCATAGAGCAAAACTCCTTCCGAAAACCATCCCATAAACTGTTGAACACCATGGTTGGGAACGAACGATCAATTTTAGGGAAGGAACGAGGGTCCGGTGATGTAAGTACCAGAGTTGCCCAGAAATTTCCTACCGTAAAGGTCGTTTACCGGACGTTTAACTTGGAGTTCTTTCGGACTGCTGCTCGTCTTAGGTGACGCCAAGGATGAATGAATTGGCAACATGTTTGAACACTGGTTTGTGTGCAACAAAGGGTCAACCCACTTGTTGAATCTTGAAGCAGTGAGTCTCGAAGTGATCGTATACGGCCTCGTAACATATGAGCTCATCCGTCTTGAACAAGTCATTTACCAATGGCCTCTGGCGGGTTGTCACATCCATGACAATGTCGTGGAGCGTCTCCTTGACGACGTTACCAAGCGGGAAAAGCCACAGGAATAGTTTGGTGATTACCGATAGACCGTAAAAGATTCCCCGACCAACTAAATGGACCACGCTTAATTTTTAGCTAGCTTCAAAGAAAAATGTTACAAACCTGAAGTGCACGGTGCAGATTTCGCGAAGCGAATTCGTGTTCTTCCTTAATTGTGGCTTCCATCAGGCGTCGACACAGTGAAAACAAACGTGTCCGAGATGAGAGTTGTCTTTCTACAACATTGGACTAGAACGAGGAAAACAATTGAGCCACATCTGCGGTTAAAAGAAGCTCTGTCAATGCTGACTGCGAGAAAGGTCTTCCTGGACTACTCACTATTGAGGAAAAATCGTCCTGTTCATTTATCCATCTGTCTATCTAACTATCTATCTATCTATCTATCTATCTATCTATCTATCTATCTATCTATCTATCTATCTATCTATCTATCTATCTATCTATCTATCTATCTATCTATCTATCTATCTATCTATCTATCTATCTATCTATCTATCTATCTATCTATCTATCTATCTATCTATCTATCTATCTATCTATCTATCTATCTATCTATCTATCTATCTATCTATCTATCTATCTATCTATCTATCTATCTATCTATCTATCTATCTATCTATCTATCTATCTATCTATCTATCTATCTATCTATCTATCTATCTATCTATCTATCTATCTATCTATCTATCTATCTATCTATCTATCTATCTATCTATCTATCTATCTATCTATCTATCTATCTATCTATCTATCTATCTATTCTTTGCCCGTCCATCTTCCTACCTACGTAGTTATCCAATATTATGTCTCTTTCTCCTGCTATCTGTACATCAGTCTAACTATCAAGCTGTCTTTCTTTGTGTCTGTTTGTTTATTCTGTATGAATGCATGTATGTATATATGTATGCACTTTTTTACACGTCATTCCACTCGAGGAGCTTACCTAACTTACCTAACAGACTGAGTGATACATAGTTCAAATTCGAGATAGACGGGCACTCCGGTAGCCGGAAGTAGCATCATGGACCAAGTACCCGTTTTTCTAAGTGAAACGGACAAAAATGAACTACGGTAAATCCCTTAAGACACTAGCAGTAACACCGATTTGGGATATGGAATAGAGGGTCCGACCAATTCGTTGATTGTGGGAGAAGATAGGGGTCTTCGCATCAAAGGAAGGCCTGTGGTCATAGCGACTCGGATGGTGGAAAGCGTTTCTATCACTAGAGTTATTGGCACAATCGATTTCAAAGCAACCCAAATTATTAGATTGGCGTTGGACCGTGGGGTGGTCACTTGGCTCCCGTAATCATATAATGGCGTAAGTAACGACTGTTTCAATGACAACTCAAAATATCAAAAATCGCACTGAACACATACAGGTATAGCCACATCATTCCGGTGCGTCAGTAAATCATAATGACCTTGGAACATTTCAACTGGGAGACGTCCTATCCTCTGAAATGAGCAACAAACAGACGCTCATAAGCGTATTATCAACTTGGAAAGCGTCTTGTTCCATACAAAGAGTAAGAGGTCTAAAATACATCCGTCGTTCTACGCTGAGGTAACACGTGCGCAGTATACGATTCGCTGACGTACATTCCGAATGTGTGCTTGGAGCTATTCGCTAGTTCAGGAAGCAGCGCGCTTCCTTGATATGGTTGGCTGTCAGCTAGTAAAACTCCCATAAATTATTTTAATGTTCAATTCATGCTTTCCAACATCATGGGATACAAAATTAACGAAAGCATTGCATCATGGTTTTTTATCAGAGCAAGTCTTGGAACCACAATTGGAGCCTGAATATGTGACTGAATCGTTCAACTCAGCTAGACAGTTCGCTAAAGACGTCGCAAATTTCTATATGTAAACGCGAATCGCCCCAAAAATAGTCTTCGTCGTGCTCATAACGAGCGCCTGTGTAATTGTGCATTTTCGCTTCGCGCCGCCTCGCAGAACTTTCACATTGATTGGATATTCCATCCTGTCGTTGAAGCCAATCTGTGTTGGGAAACCGAGAAGCATTGTATAGATGTCCTATCTTTCTTGAGAGTATGCAGCAAAACGAATCTCACCCCAGTAGCGAAGAAGGAACCAGGTATTTTCCGTCCAATGATTGATTACTTAAACGCTCAACCACAAGAGCTTGGCCAGCAGTGTGGCTGCCGTTTACTTAGACACCACACAGCCTCAATGATCGTTCAATCACGAAAAACCGGTTCACGTGGCCAGATATTGACTAGCTCCTCCAGTGATAAATTTTCAGGTGAGAGCTTCAATCATCATTTAAATATGTTATCCCCTGGGTTATTTGTGGACGACTCATACAAATTTGGGTACATTTTGTATCATGGTACAGAAAGGTATAGATCACAAGGTACCCAACGCCACTGCCTGGTTATCCAAAGGATGACATGGCGTAGGCCTGAAAATCTAGATGCCTGGACTAGCTGCCTTGCTGAACTTCGTTTGTGGAACCTGAAGCCCCTAGTCAGCTATTTTTGACCTTTGACGTCACTTTTCGTAGGCAACGAAATTATACTGTCAAAAATACACTCATTTCTATAACAGTCTGGCTTTTCACAAGTGACTCAACTGAATAGCTCCGTTAGAGTTTGTGACTCACCGTTTCACCGTATTTCATCACGTGACTATTTTCTGTCCTGCTTTTCGCCTCTTCGTACTGTTGATTTAGTGTGCGCTTTTTCAGGTCTTTCTTTGCGAGGGTCAGTAGTAATGGCAAAGGTAGGCTATGTGAAGCAGACGGATATGCTTACGCAATGTTAACATGGATCCAGTGTAGGCAAAACTATTGAACCCACTAAAGTCAAGAGGAACGGGTTATGGGACGATATATATCACTGATAAACAGGTGATCACTCCAGTGTTCCAGGACATCATACGCATACAACACAAATTTTTCATAGAATCCTTGATTGCCTTCCGCCATTTCAAGCTCCGTCCACCTCAAGGTTTATAAGAATTTGGACTGGGCACGGATCAAATTACTCCTCGCATCAGCAACCGACGTACGAAATGACGCGTAGTACTGGTGAATCACAAAGCAGTCCGCTGTGCCAGGACCCTATACACATACACATGTTGAAGATTGGACGCTCTAGAGCAATCACCTTCATCACCATTATTAGCGCCATCATCATCATTAAGACCAAAACCCGTCTTCAACACTGACGCCTTCGTGCGTGCATCAAAATTCATTTGAGGTCCTATTCAAAAGAGGAGAATCCAAATGGATGGGGAACTTAATTAACCCTGACCTAACACAACCTCCGATGCACATGCAGCCTCAGACACGCACTCAGGCGATCTGAATCCGAAATGACAACAACTCCACTAACATCGACAGGAAGGCGAACTTTGCAGGGCTTTAACCAGTGGCAGTGGGAATCAGGCGATCTCCATCTTAGAGGGCGGGTTATAATGATAGCACTCAAACTTTTGATATTCTTTTTCATATCTCTCTGCTAGGTCTGAGGTAAACCAGATCAAAGCTTCAGTGGGAAAGTTTTGATATTCAACTAATGGTTTCATTATTTTGGTGTCGTCGGTCGTGATTTCTGCATTTCCAAAAAGCTTCATGTTTGAAAACGAAGTTGGCGTTGGCGGTGGCGCTGACAATGTCGGTGGGAGTGGCGGTGATTGTTGTGTAGGGGTGATGGCGGTGAATAGTCATGTGCGGCTTATTTGCAACAGTTTAGATAAAACTCACGTATTCCGAATCCGTAATCCAAGCATAGGAGTATTCGGTCGCAAGGCATGGAGGGATTCGCGGGTCACTACGGAAAGTACCCCAGCTTAATTCTTTTTCGTTGGCTGAGGTTGTCACATAGACTGAAATTTCGGGTGGTTTAGACAAGAGAACGAATGGACCACTATGAAGAAGGCATGAAATAGTGGGTTATATTATCCACAAACTGATACTGTGATTCACAGAAATTTTGACGCTACAAGAATTCGGAAGCTAACACACTAATCAGAGGTCGCTAAAAAAAATATTCTGACAAAAATTCATTTTTTCACGTTTTTGGGTCAATAAGAAAGGCACAGTCCTCAAATTTGCTTCAATCATAATCAATTCTTGGAATCACTTCAGGCCGTCTAAATCTCATCCGCATGTAGATATATAATATCTTTTCTCTCGTAAAACCCACATCAGAAAAGACCATCCACGACGAGAACGACACTTATAATATACCTGTAGTTTGATCCGTGGAAATGTACTTATTGCAATCGAGCCTAGATCCGCTCATAACTTGCAAATACGGTATACACCTGTGAATGGTGGATGCTGCAGAGGGACCCCAAATATCACAGGATTTGCACCGATTTTGCAATGACGTCTTCTAACCAGCTGAAACTAGTTCAGCGGCAGAGTTGACATTATTCGATAAAGGTTGGATGCTGTTTGCTACCCGGCTAGAAGCTGTTTGCAGATGGCTGAGGACTGTCTACAACCCAGATCAGAAGAGAACAGACATGACCCATGCCTTTCTACTTCGTTTAGTTCTGCTGGCCGGTGCGGTATTCTACCATATGTGGGAGAAATTCTGGATGCTATTTCACAGGATCCCCAAGAGTGCTGGCCAAAAAATACGCTACTTACCTCCTGCATCTGAAGGTAGAATATTGTGGAACATAGAGCCAGAGTAACAAGCATCCATATAAAACACCAATTGGTTATACTTTTTTTGAACGCATTTTGGCGAGGATATCGTTCAGTTGCGTGGCGCTGAGCTGTAGCAAATCATAAATAAAAAGAAAGTTCGTATGAGATACAGCTGAACGAGTATTCAGTTTTTGAAAACAATTTCCACCAGGATCAGTCGAAGGACAATGTTCGGTTGCGTTTTGTTCCGTCCTCCTGAAATTATAGCAAATTACCCTGTTGATTGATTTCGTTTTATTGGAATATCAGTGCCACTCTGTCTTCTCTGGTTTCAGCCAGCTATCCGGCTGACTTTCAGTAAATCTCCGTTGGAAAGGGCGTGCAAGAGCCAATGTTGGAATGAATAAGCTGGCAGTCAAAAATTCGGAATGATGAGTTGTGGGTTTGTACGACTGATTCACTATCACTCCGATTGTCAATTTCATGGCCGTTTCTAACAATTTCCACATCCTATTGGCCGAGATAGTCTTAACTGTTAAATGTTTGATAACATATTAAAATGACTATAATGATCAAATAACATAAATCCGTTCAGATCAAAGGGCTGCTATCTGGGCGCATGTAGCGTTGATATGGGGAATCGCAGCATTAGTCGTGTACTGCTCGTTGAGTTGTGAAAAGCCGTCGTGTATGTCAAGCCAATCTGTGGACAGAATTCTAGCCCTAATCACTTTTGATGAACCGAAGAATTCCATATGTGATCTCACTATTAACACACTGTAATTAATACTGAACGAAGAATAATTCACACGGCGAATGGATTCGCTGTATACCTTGTCACTCAAGGTGTGTGTGGATCCCTTGACTGAAGGATGAGCGACATTATAGCCTGACTAACTGCGGATAAATCAGGCCGTCGGTTGCCCACCCGTAGCCGAACAATTAGATTTTGCAACCACAAAGCGCAACACAGATGATTATTAATAAGGATGGAACAGTTATACATGGTTTGTCCGCCTTCTCAAAAGTATTATAAGGGGGCCCATTCATACTATCAATGATTCGCGCTGTGTCTCGAGAAGTAAAAAGGACACCTTATCTTCCTATCGTCCACGCCGCATGAGTGACCCTATGCCACCAGCTTCCTTGTTCATCGTACCTACGCTTGCTTAATAGTGTGGATGAATCAACTACGAAATCACGTGAGTTGAGCGACCTTGAACTAGATAAAAACGAAATCTATATGCTGCTAGCAGTATGGCACCTTGACGAGGCCTATCGAACTTGACAGATACAGCTGAACGAGTATTCAGTTTTTGAAAACAATTTCCACCAGGATCAGTCGAAGGACAATGTTCGGTTGCGTTTTGTTCCGTCCTCCTGAAATTATAGCAAATTACCCTGTTGATTGATTTCGTTTTATTGGAATATCAGTGCCACTCTGTCTTCTCTGGTTTCAGCCAGCTATCCGGCTGACTTTCAGTAAATCTCCGTTGGAAAGGGCGTGCAAGAGCCAATGTTGGAATGAATAAGCTGGCAGTCAAAAATTCGGAATGATGGGTTGCCGATTTGTACGACTGATTAATCTATCACTCCGATTGTCAATTTCATGGCCGTTTCTAACAATTTCCACATCCTATTCACCGAGATAGTCTTAACTGTTAAATGTTTGATAACATATTAAAATGACTATAATGATCAAATAACATAAATCCGTTCAGATCAAAGGGCTGCTATCTGGGCGCATGTAGCGTTGATATGGGGAATCGCAGCATTAGTCGTGTACTGCTCGTTGAGTTGTGAAAAGCCGTCGTGTATGTCAAGCCAATCTGTGGACAGAATTCTAGCCCTAATCACTTTTGATGAACCGAAGAATTCCATATGTGATCTCACTATTAACACACTGTAATTAATACTGAACGAAGAATAATTCACACGGCGAATGGATTCGCTGTATACCTTGTCACTCAAGGTGTGTGTGGATCCCTTGACTGAAGGATGAGCGACATTATAGCCTGACTAACTGCGGATAAATCAGGCCGTCGGTTGCCCACCCGTAGCCGAACAATTAGATTTTGCAACCACAAAGCGCAACACAGATGATTATTAATAAGGATGGAACAGTTATACATGGTTTGTCCGCCTTCTCAAAAGTATTATAAGGGGGCCCATTCATACTATCAATGATTCGCGCTGTGTCTCGAGAAGTAAAAAGGACACCTTATCTTCCTATCGTCCACGCCGCATGAGTGACCCTATGCCACCAGCTTCCTTGTTCATCGTACCTACGCTTGCTTAATAGTGTGGATGAATCAACTACGAAATCACGTGAGTTGAGCGACCTTGAACTAAAAACAAACGAAATCTATATGCTGCTAGCAGTATGGCACCTTGACGAGGCCTATCGAACTTGACAGTGAGGTCCAAACGTCATTCATTCGGTGTATGTGTAGGTCAGTTGTAACTATAAACTCTGTTTTATAAAGAAACACGGGAGGCAATGCGCCTTATCACTCCGTTCTCAATTTAACCTCCTTTCGAAAATAACCGTGGTTACAAACGTCATCGGAACTCACTTTTCCGTTTGAGAAAGAAATATATCCAATTGTACCATGGCCAGAGTAATAGATGAAAACATTTTCTCCTGGACCACTGCAAGTCAACGGGAAAGTAAAAGTGGTCTTATAATGTAGCAGATCTGGTGGGGCTCTCGCGCATGATTAACTGATCATGTAGGAAATCAGAAGGGTATAAAAATTCCACCGTTCCTTTCTGTCCTGGGCACACGATTATGGTGTGCAGAAAAAATGTTCACCTTTAGTCATCTATCCGCACAATTAATGTGCCGCTTATCCATTGAGCATCTGACGCATATGACGTAAATAGACAACGCGCAGGCGGGTCAGAATATGATTTGGTACACACTACTGGCTGTAATCTGTAGCTGAATTAACTTCCATCAGTTTGCTATTTGCAGGGCCACATGAAAATGGGAATAGAATGTGGATTTTTCGGACGCCTGTTGGTTTGCTGTTGTTTCACGAGATATGGCAGCTCTTTGGGCTTTTACTATATGAAGTTGTTTAGAGCCAGTATTCCACTCTAGCTAGTTTTATTATCTCGTCGTTGGAGCGATGACACTCAGCTTTTCCAACTCACGCTCTAGGTAGCACAAGTTAATCTGTCTAAGAAAATATTCCCATGTTGCTTTCACTACTGAGAAAAAATAATGTGCTCAAGGTGAGACGAACCTACAGTTCAAACAAGGACATCCACGAAGCCATATGTCCAGGTGTACTCTGATCCTAGTGATCGGTTTGCAAATGTTCCGTCCCCAACCGAAGTGACATCGTGAGTGAATGACCAGGCCGACAGTTCTTCCCAAACTGTCTGATAATATGCGTTGATCAAGAGAGTGCTCATCTGTCCGCTGTATTCCCAGAATAGGCCCAACAACATATTCCGTCTCAAAACGTAGTTGCTGGAAATGGTCTTCATTCCCTGAACTCAAGTGTTTTCTGTCTCAGCACCATTTGTTCATGGTCTGATTGATCGGTTATCGATTACACCCACGACACGCTCTCCTCCCGTACATTTACTTTGGCTCTCAATCTGACTTCTGCGGTTAGTATTTCATCTTGGTTGATTCGTTCTGATTTCCCGTTGTGTTGTAACCTGGACCACCATTTCGAGTGCACAGGATATATAACTAGCCAAATTAGAGATTAATGATTTGTAGGGGGATAAAATATTTCCTGGTTTCCTGGTTTGCATCTGTAAGCGGACGCTTCACTTCTCGTCATATGCGGGTCGGTGATTGGTGGAAAGATTCAGGAAGGATGAACTGTGACGATACCATTCCACGTGGAACCTAAGGCGAGGTAGGTTTTCCAGAAGCTGAGAGCGTTATCGGTGGATGGCGATACGGATTTGAGGGACTACTATTCAGCCAATCGACAGCACTGCAAATGAACTTGGATTTTGACCATCCGTTACTCATGGTCGAGACAACGCATTGAGTAAAACCAAATCCTCAATGCGAGTAAACCAAGATCAACCGACCCCAAATTGGATAAGTCCGAACGGCTATTTGACCATTCACAACCATGCATTTCTAAATAATTTCCAAACTTTTTGGAAGAAGCGATTGACGCCTATGATATATTAATAACCCATGGACTAGATTTGATAAACCGGGTTTCTCTTGGAGTGAAGCAAATCTTTTCGACTGCCTGCAGGGAGCTTTACTTAAGGGGATTATGTGCCACGTGGCATACGAGATTATTAACCACGCGTTTCGCAAATCCGAAAACGCTGACTTGCAACACTAGAATTCTGGCTGTGATCAGCAAGTGCATCAATAACGTCTACTTCCGCTTGACCTCACCTTTTCAACACCTTCTTCCCTTGTTTTTCAAGTTCCGTATCGCCTTCCAATACTTTCGCGAAGATTTCCGAGTTGACTTCCTGAAACAAGTACGCAAGAATAATAAGTATAACATTGTGTGTTCTTCACACATATTCGACTCGCAATAGCAATTCATTTACATTCTAGCAAAGCAAGAGAATCTTGTAGCTACTGTCCATCTTCACTCATATTACATTCGTGACGGTCGCTGAATGATGAGAACATAAAAATTGATTGTTGGTGTGATTGCGGAGAATGACATTTTTATCAGGCAGGTTGCCAAGACGAAATCTGATTGAAACCATTAGCCAATCCTGATTCCGTGTCCATCGAATGCTGTGTGCTAATGACGAATCTAGCAGGCGCCACAATTTCGATACAATAGTTGACGCATACACTTCATGAACGAAGCTCTGCATATTGGTGCGAGCAGTGATACGCGTTTTTCTTTTGACTAAAACGCTAGCTTCGAAGGTTCAGATCGAAAACCAAGCTGTGAGAATACCGTTAATACACTGGAGGCTTACTCGCTAGGCCGCAAGGAGAAGTGTGAACTCGGTCGTGGGCTGCTTGAGAGTTTTCTGTCACCGTATGACTAGTGTTTGGTCAGGTAAATTTACGGTTCTAGAAGGCAATAAATTTGGTTAGTCTGTTCTACGACTACTATTGTGTTTTTCTACGCAGCGTCATGTGACTTGCACCATGTGTCACATAGTGAACAAATTCATTTAGTTTCTGCGCACGGACATACTTCTCCACGGTAGTCAATCTCCACGCCCTTATAAATATTTTCGTGCTCAGTATCATGAAACACTTGGCCTGGAAAAGGATTTCTGAAATAAAACAATGAGAAGGTGAAGTAAGCTTCTTGGAAAAAGGATTACCTGCTGTCCGAAAAAAAGAAATATAAGAAAATGAAATTCTTGTGGAAGTTTGCTCCCGATCTGGTTTTTGAAAAATCTTTCTCGACGATGGGTGCACCTTGTGTCACATTTTCGATAAAGTCTACACAAACGATCTTCATCGCAATACTGGTATATAGAACTTATAATGATCCAGGTAGGTAGACAGCGTAGAACAATACATTGTTTTTTCGAAAAGATAGTAGGTTAACTTAAATATACAGCCCGTTATTATACTCGAACAACATTTTGATATCGATGTTGTTAATTTCAGACTACTGACAATCGAAAATTTGCTATTCACCAGCCACGATACACCATGATGTTTGCAATCTGATCTGGTGTCGCTGTGTTGATGGTGTCAGGGTTATATGGCGTTTGATGTCATTAAATGCCATGGAAAGGTAGAAGGTTTATGGTAGGGTTCACTTAAATATACAGCCCGTTAATATACTCGAACAACATTTTGATATCGACGTTGTTAATTTCAGACTACTGACAATCGAAAATTTACTATTCATCAGCCACGATACACCATGATGTTTGCAATCTGATCTGGTATCGCTGTGTTGATGGTGCCAGGGTTATATGGCGTTTAATATCATTAAATGCCATGGAAAGCTAGAAGGTTTATGGTATACATCGAGCGACTCACAAAAACACGGGTTTTCTCCAACCCAATTTCATTTAGGATTTATATCCATGCGAATTATGGCGCAAAAAATGAGACAAATTGAAGCCAGAAAGAGAATAGCGAGTTTTACGGTCTGGTTACTATAAGATGACAAACATTGCACGTGATATTTACTCGGGATTGTTTGCAATATCGGCGAAGGTAATTATGTTCTCCGCTGGAAGTTTGTTTGCACGCAAGAGGTGGTAGGTGTGAAAAACGTTCGCCTGAAGAGAAACACAAATGACAGTCAAGTTGGAGATACTATGCAAAGTGTTGCACACAGGCTAAAGAAGGCAAGCAGCATGCATACTTGGTGGAGTACCAGTTCTTTCAAAAGCATATGAATGCATTACTCCGGGTCAATAATTTGAATTTATCTTACCTACTTGTGTTTCTGTTAAACGGTCGCTTGAATTCGGGCACGGAAATAACTAGACAGATATTTGGCTGTTGCGCAGCGGAAATCCATTGTTTGGGATTTTTAATCGAGATTTTATCTTTCATCTGAGGCAAAGCCTTGACAAGACGTCCAGTTTGACTATGCAATTAATGCATCCTTATTGAGAATTGTCTCTAAAGCGTACTTCATGCTTCTCCGAAAAGTTTAGAACCCGATACTTCCCGGCAATCACAACTGATATGTGGTGGCAGTACTTTTGCGCTGCACTGGGCTTATCAGTTTCTTCCAACACCATCACATCAGACAATTTACAAACATGGCTAGCAAATCAGCCCCCATAGAATGCTTCCGTGACAATCCCTCAAAGCTGTCTTTCAAACCCCTTTTGAATAACAAATAAACTAGGTGGAATTTTGCATAAAAATGGTGTGATCTCAGTGCAAAATTCCATCCCGAAAGTGCACTGCTGATTCTTCCAGAAGCGAATGTCCCAAATGTTTCGAAGCGTTACACATCAATAGCTAAATCTTTTCCACGGCCTTCAATATCCATCACCATTCGTCACATCAATGTGTAATGTGTGAAAAAGTGATAATTGTTGATCATGAGATTTTGCATCGGGTTTCACATCGTTCGGCCTGACCTTTATCGATCGATAATTTGAACATAACGACTTCTACAAATCGTTATACGTTTACCAGGTTGGTTGAGAGAGGAATGAGGAGGGTTCAATTTTGAGACCTACTCGGCCTTTGCTTTTCATTCCTGAAGTATGTGACCCCTGTTGCCTCTTTGGCTAGGTGACGGAGGTTGGTCATTTCCTAACCAATTGTGTCTAACTTGGAAATGCGATCATCCTGATGACCAAGGATGACCCACTTAATCTTGGAAGATCTTTCATCCACGACTCTTCTAGAATAAACGAACTCAGAACAGAAGCTCAAACGGTGTTCCTGTTCGCCTGATGTCATTATTGAGACTCAAACTGAAAATACGTTGTATCTGGGTCTTTCAGAGAGAGATTAGTCCTCACAGACTGCTGACGGTTTGTGCGCTGAGTAGTGTATATGCGACAGTCATCGAGCCTTTCATTCCAGATTGGTGACTGGTGGATATCATCCATGCCGGGGCTGCAATTCGCTTCGGACTGACTCCGAAATCCACCACCAGTCGGAAAATCCACTAGTGCAGCTTGGCTTTTAAAATGAAGGCCTTAATCGATGGCAAGAGATGACCTATTATAAATGTAACGGCGGCTACTACTGACTGGGCATGTGAGTAGTTATTGGACCTCTCGTAGCTCCACGCCCTGTCCTATAGAAGGTGAATTTTACAACCCACATTGTGCAACTTCTTTAAGGTGTCGTTTTATAATAGCTAAATTTTGACTATCCTAATGCCGTCGAGAATTTTTGCTTTCCGAAAATTATCACCAATTGAGATGTTTATTTTCGGTTCAACAGGTTTTAGCTGCTTATTTGGTGTTTGGGGATAAGCAACTTCTCGGTGAAAGGCATTCCTCATTACACTAGTAGTATCACAGCACAATTTCTACTAATGTGCTTCACGTTACCAGTGGTCTCACGTCATATCGGTCGCAATTAATACCATCAACTCGGTTGCCTTGTCTGCTGTACACCGCGGGATGATTAAGCTAGCAAGCTGCACACGATCTGAAATAATTCTTCAGTTTGTTTGCCCATCCTTAAAGTTTGCTCACTGAAATAAGCTGCGCAGCATACTCGTTCGCTGGGCATAATTGTCGTTTTACCGAAATGTTTATTAAAATCCCATCATGGTTGCTGTACTGATATCTTCACGAGTTTCCCCATGAGTTTCCCCATGAGTTCCCCATTGCGTTCCTTTGGTAGTCCGGCAGCTTCTTCTGCCTGTTATACTGGGGCTGGTATTGTTCTATGTCTAACGCAGTGATGGTAGACCTTTTGCAAACCTTGGAGAATAACCAGAAAAATGCCGTATGCTATTGTGGTTGTCGAAGATATTATTGAACAAGTAGGCAGAAGCAGCGCCTCTGCCATTAATTTTGGTGGATTCAGAACCAAAGTTGAAATGCACGGACCACGGTGGACGTCTGAATTAGTTACATGTTGAAGACAGGCGGTAGTAGCTTCCGGAAAAATGGAACTCGTCTCGCCGTTTGAGGCCCCTTTTCAAAACCAACCGTTAGAACAGACATGCCACATCGACTTTGGCCAAACGTGGCGTCGCTCGTAATGCAGCATCTGTGTAAACCCAAATCAAAGCCATTTTCGGCGCTGATTAAAGTTCCACGACTTCTGTACTTAAATGAGTAATACACCGCAGCTGACCGTTGAGAAGACTTTGAAGCCTAATGTTAAACAGGGCTACCAGAACCCATGTTGACGTGCCTTCCGGAAAAGCCGACGTCTGATGTTATCTACTAGAACGTGTTGTCTGCAAGTTACTGATCGCCACGCTTGTGGAATGGTGCATCAAAGTAAATGCACCTACTGAACTCGTGCAAAGCTCGAAATTCTTTCGACACTTGGACAAGTTTTCTGCTCGGCACAGAGCAAAATATCATTCAACGAAGAGTCAAACATCTGGCAAGAACACAACACCTACATGGGTTGAGAATCTTTGTGGACTGGAAGTGTGGAGGAAGAAAGATCCTCTTGTGTTATGCTTTTCCTGTGCCAGCTTATACACGCAACGGGCACGAAGATGCCCCCATGAGGCACGCAATCGACTGAGTAACTGTGGTTTCTGAAATGCAGTCATGACGGTGACCGTGTAACCTCCGAAGACTTTAGAAATAATTGTTTGCATTTTCTACTTCAACCTTTATCAATCACCTTGAAATCACTCCCATCGACCCTGTGGTGAAATAGGTTGTCCATGTTTGTCAAACTGATTTCTTTTCGTGGGCAGTGTAGAAACAATCTCAACAATCTGAGTTGATTCGATGAGGCCCTTAGTGAATTTAACAATCACCGATGCATTAGCTTGACTTCTCTTGTGACAAGAATGTTTCGTGTGCCTCCGTATGTCGTTTTACGAGGGGATTCAAAGACAGGGCCTAGGTACATGTAGCTGGAATTCAGGCTTCCAGGGTTTGTGTGTACCGCAGCTTCAAATTCTTCAAGTGTGAGAACGATGACATGCGCACGCAATAACCCTTGGATAGAGGCACATCCAATATGCGTAACCGTTTCGCATACGATTTTCAAATAGCCCTATGCAAATACGGCATGAATGAGCGGGTGAATTCAATCACAGGGGTGTTCTATGTGTTTATTTCAATTAAACACTATTTGATCTTACAAAGTATTGGAGGGTTATTTCCTCATATAGCATGGCATTTCCGGTGCTTCTGAAATCGATCCGCCTGGCGTAACAACTAACGTCGGTGAAACGTGAGTGGTTTTCTTGAGATTTCTGGGACTTGGATTCTTAGTCAGATCACTCTGGGTGACGGTACTGCGCAGTCTAGGAACGCCTTTCTAATACGATAACGCTACAAAGCATGTTTAGATTATTAGTGGTGACTTAAAAATCATTTGTTTCTATGAATTTTCATGCTTTAAGCAAGAACATACCTTATCCTTACAGCCAGTGATTTCAACAAACATAACGCAACATAAAACACTTATGGGTGACTAAGTTGTAACATGGTATTTACTTCAGTACCATCTGAGTTCAACAAGTTCATGAAATCGACCCCACGCGAAATGGAATATCGTAGCAAGACAAGGAAACGCAGCTTATGGGTGACTAAGTTGTAACATGGTATGCACTTCAGTACCATCTGAGTTCAACAGGTCCATGAAATCGACCCCACGCCAAATGGAATATCGTAGCAATACAAGAAAACGCTTTCGGAAACAAACACAGGCCAAGCAACGTTTACCCGTTACTTGTGGATTTGATCAACCGTCCGTTTCCGTTAATTGTCACAGCGACTTAGATATGCAGGTAGAACACAAGTGTTTGTGGGTCCGTTAGTGCACATTTCCCATTCGAAAACATTTCATGCGGAATTTAGAAACAAATGGGGATCAAAACAATAAAAACACCAACTGAAACACACTTGATGTCGATAATTCATCCAGGTGTTAGAACCAGCGACAATTACGGCCCAGTTTTTTGACGGCGTTTTGTTAAATATCAATGACCAATTGTGGACATCGCCGGCTTTCACCCATGCAACATTGTCGACGCAGTACAAGAACGCAATGAGAAGTAGACAACGACACATCATTTTCAGTCTTATTTGAGGCTCCATCTGCCCGGAATTTTATACTGTGCGCCTTTTCTAAATCGGACTTTGCCTTACACACGTGTTTTGATACTGCGACAAAGCTATCCACAACAAACCTAATAGCACTGCGGTACAAAGTTTTGCTAACCAGTATATCATCGACCATTTGTATCATGTTGTTCAGTGACTGATCACATCATCACTCATCACATCAACTTGGTGAGCATTTTGAATTGTGGGCGTCTGGAGGCGACACCGCTCTATGTGCGTTGATTTTCACGACTTCATGTAAGAAGTGGACACATCAGTTTGCGGTGCCGTGTTCACTTACGTTCACATGTCCAATCCTCCCAGCACTAAAGTTGAAAATAATCTGGCGAAATTCAAAGTGACAAAATGGGAGTTTTATATAGGGTGCATATTGATTTTATTAGTAATTCAGCTGCAGCTACGTTCGTGTACGCACCCTTCATACTGCCCGGGGAAAGAACAAGGGCTGAGCGATTGTCGGATCACCAAGTCTGGCCGATATCTCGAGGCTACATTCGAAACACTGTCAGTGATTTCGAGCCTTAACCAATGAGTTATCCCAGAGCTTATTAGCTAACTTGAATTTCCGAAAGAAATTTTCTACGGACGGGATAAAGTTTGCCCTTGGTCCGAGGGTTTCGTTTGCTAGGTGAACTATTACTACAAGCCCATAACTACATAAATTGTCAATATATTTCACAGGTTCTCATTCTGTAGAACGGTATCGCATATTTCCTCTTCCCGCCTTGTGCCCATGTCCACTAGACTTGCTCTTGACCGGAGCGTTAATAGGAATTTGGCATTCACCAAAGGGATAAAAGCAACCGATTATTCGTAAAGACATTTCGGCATCACCATCAGCAGCAGCAGAAGCAACAGCTTGTCACTGGTGCTAAACGCCGGTTCTCCCCTGTGGTACAAACATAATTTATTTGAAAGCTCAGCTGTAAACTAAAACAATAAATGTAGCCTATGAAAGAACTTGGTGCTAGCTCGCTACAGTCATTCATAGATGCCCACATTCCCAAAAATTATTCTAGGCAAACTGGAGGGCGCCTGAAAGCAGGTAAGCCAGTGACATTAATTAACAGCCATATCCGGCAGCGTCTACAACTTGAGTTAGTTTCGAATAAGAATTTTTTGTATCTGCGATGGTTGCGAGAGATTTCAGGGCTTCGAATAAATAACGCCAATTTCCAGAATTTACACGAATGTCTTCTATGTTCAACCTAGGGTTACATGAAATTTTGTGTTTACCTACGGGTCGATCGTGCTTACCGCTCATCCAGCTGATTGGTTACTTTGAATTCGTGTAATTTCAGCCATCATTCTGAAAGCGTTTTTCGAAAATCAGGACGTATATCTTCAGGTCGGTCGTGAAAATAGCTCATCTAGATAGGGACTTCCTCGGAATTTTTTATGTAGTGGGCTGGTCTATAGATGTATGTAAGTCCAAGCCAAACCTGACAACACCAAACTTTGTCAATGATGTCTTAAGCGAGGATCTGTCATGCTATGCGATTTATTCTGACTTTGAAGTTGTCATTCGTTTAACAGGCTCCGCTGAAGGTGTGCACTTGTTATCGAGTATCGGTCGGTTATTATCGGAAAACACCACGTTGCAACGTGGCAGTGTAATAGACACAAGCTTACAAAGGAAATCTTACCGTGTTATGCGGTGCATCAGTCTCGCCGTAAGTGGCGCGAGTAGATTAATCCACGTTGCACCATCTGGCGTCATTCCCTATCTCCTGTCCCGTACATTATACAGTAGTTCGACGGTTAAACGGTAAACAAAGTTCACTGGCTTGATTCAATTTGGTGATGACGTGAATCACGAAGCTTTGTGACCAGGGACATGGCTTGGTTGGTGATAGGAATTGATCCAACCAAAGTCCACATTCATTCTACCAGCAAACCCATCCGCCCAAGGGTCATTTTTGCCTCATTCCCTCATACATTTAGAAAATCCAACCGTTTACTTACTCAATTAATGATTTATTCACTTGGTTTGTCAGAAGAAACTGTGCTAGGATGTGGTGGGTGAGGCACCATGAAGGTGAGCACCATTCAGGATAAACGGTATTTTATGCGATTCATGAGTGGAAGCTGGCCTTCTCACACACAAAATCGTATTCGTCGGAACCCAACAGTAGCGTTTTGGTTCCAGATTTCGCCTTTTCAGGATTCCGCAAGCCTCATTTATATATTCTGTTAATGACAGCTCGATAGCCATAGGTGTATGAGAAAAAGGAGATGAAGAGTACGGAAGAGCAACCAAGACGTCGAGAGTTGGTTTCTTGAGAATCACAATTCCATCGAACCTCAGTGAGGGTGAAAGAGGTGTACAGTGCTTCCTAGTTTCGCTTACCGAACGAAATGTTGCCGAAAATGGTAACGATACTGCGTGACTAACGAGTCAATCAGCTGTGAGTTTGCTCAAG